>NC_056749.1:159120003-159423753 GCF_019279795.1 Protopterus annectens
CATGATACTTTGCTAGGCCTCTTGTTCATTACCAGCTAGTTTGCAGCATACATCATTTTCATTTTGTAATAATTTCTTTGTCACCCTGTTTGTGTTCTTCCCACAATTCATGCTCATCACAATATTCTACTTTACACTCTCATAATGCAAAGTGCGTTCTAAATTATTTACAATGTCACCGGTCCTGAATCAGTACTACACGCCTGCAGTCTTGTTCAGCATATAATGCACTTTTTTGCGATGTGTAAGTAATTTAAAGCAGGAAAAACATGGCATTTTCCTAGGAGGACTTGTATACATCATGACTGTGCTTAAGTTATGATCTTCACCTTGGAAGATAGCTCTCATTTCTGAAATGTAGCCAACAGCAACTAGTTTGTCTCAGAGGAATACTGCTTTTTCAGGGAGATCCACCATCATGTAATATTCCAAAAGGTAGAATGCCACATTCAAAATACATAATCACATAAGTGATATTGATCTGTTAAATATTAATTTTCAATATTATCCATCATAAACTAGTGTCCGTTACGCAAGTGTTTCTCTGTCTTCAAGACAAACTGTACTGCATTCTACATATTCATCTTTCTGAGCTATGACAGAATACTCATTTATTATATACTTTTCAAATTATATTAATAATATAAGGACACAAATCCAGAGCCTCAGTTTTACTTTAAAATCCAAAAAGGCCTGTTGTTTTTCCCAAGTTCTAAGTCTTACAAAAACTGCAGGTCAAGTACACTTCGAACTAACTGGTTCAGCAGAAATAATTTAGCAAACTAAGCTGCATCTCCCTGCAGAGCCTGTAAGTTTGAAAGTAAGTGACTGCTCTGAAGCTGCAATGTAATTACTCTCTTTCTCTCTCTCTCTCCTTTGTGCCGTTTCCATTTCTCGCATTCACTCTTTATTTTACCATTGGAAAATTGATCATTATATTGAATTATTGAAAGTTTTGCTCCATGTGGCATCTGTTTATATTAGCCTAATTATTAATGAATTTCATAAAAATTGCTTCACTCTGTAAATAATTTATAGGACACATGAATTATAAATCATTTAGTTTTAGAAAACCCTTTGGTCAGCAGTCAAATGATGGCTCTAAAACCCATCAATCATGGGAAGGAAAATGGAAGTGGCTGTTTCTATTGCTTTTAATCTTTAATTAACTGTTTTCGTATTGTTCAACAGTATCTGTGGTTTGACTTCTTAGGTTATATTGTCAAGAAGAATAATTCAAATTATTTGGAATAAAGATTTTCTAAAATCCTGTTCCCAATGTTACATGTACTGTTTAATTCAGCATTTCTTTTTTCTTGTCCATTGCTTATGCAAATGTAATTTAATGAAAAGTGTGGTTAAAGCAAACTATGGCTGCATATTTGAACTGGGCAGGCTATATCTGTTTTTAAAACAAAGAAAAAGCAGCATTTTTTAAAAAGATTAACAATGTTCTGTTGAGGAATTAGCTTTATTCTCAGGAAGATTAGATAGGTTCTTTTGAGGTGTGACCTCCGAACCTTTGGACAATGAAGGTCCTTGGACCCATTTCTGTCACAACAGATGAGTATATTGCACAACTTTACACAGAAGTCACAGAGTTCATTTCATAGCATAGAACTACAAACAAAACACATTTTCATTTAATGGCAAAGAATTTTAAATATTGCATCCAAGTCGAATACCTCAAGTCTTAACAAAGAATGCATAATAATTACTTACAAGTTACCTAGTTTATTGTTAAAGAGTTTACACACTGTTCTTTAGGAAATTACATTACACTTATGTAAGCAATATCCAAAGAGAGATAAAATGTAATTTGGTGTATATCCGAAATATAAAGTTTGCACATTATTGCTGATGGCCTTGATGCAAGACACTGCATTTCAATTACACTTTAAAATAAAAGTAATGCCATGTTAGTCTTGTCGATGAGTGACCATAGAAAGGATCAAGAAAGTGGACTGTGGATGGGTACAGTGGTTATAGAAAGTACAGTTAGTAAAACTGCACTTCTTATAACAGGTCATGAGGGCTGTTTACTGCCCTGGAACATCAATCAGCCAGCTCCAAATAGCTCTGGCTCCCACCCACTCCTTCAATCTGACAGCTGATTGGCTAATCCTATACAGGGATACCAGTAGTCAGAGTTAAGCTATTTTGTAGACTTTTCTGCTCATACAATGACAGAAGAGCCTAACATCCTGAAATAACCAACCATTCATGGGTGTAAACAGTTATACCCTTTGTACTCCACTGCATACATTTTTTTCTCAGCGTCACATTAATATGGCTTTTTTTCAGGTCATATTATGTCTTCAACAACAGATGTGGTATTACTAATCTAAAATCAATATCTTTAATAGTTTTAGGAGGAACAGCTGAAATTTTATTTACTTTTATTAAGTGCTGGGGGGGCAGCATTTTGAGAGATATGCCCATTTTTAAGTGATAGGTGTCGGGGGGGGGGCTTGCAGTAAGAGTAACTGAGCACAAAATGGAACTTGCTTGCTATATGCCTGCAAACAATATTAACAACAGAACTTACAAGGAAGATCTAAAACATACAAAATAGAAAGCAAGCACAACCCTACTTTATACTCCAACGACAGCTCAATCCAAGAGTAGGAGAATGGAGAGATGGAGGGTGAGTGCGGCTACTGCAGCAGTTAGGAATTCGAACATCTACTGTTAGTACAACTTGTGCAACTGTACTCTGGTCATTCCCACTACTGCAGTAGTCCTTAGGCTATATGGGTTAAATGTTAAAGCCTATCCATCCTGGGAAGAGGACTGATATAAATCCCAGAGCCCCTTGAGAATGGTCCTAGCAAAGTTTGACCTGGACCCAGAAAAGTAATCCAGTTTGTAATGTTTTTATAACGTGCGCATGGAAGACCATGTAGCTGCCTCTAGAATTTTTCTACTTTCCACCCCTTTCCAGTCTGACATCAAAGACGAGAAGGCTCTAGTGAAATGTGCATTGATACTGCCTGGAATGGATTTGCTATGGTGGAAATAACAAAAAACAATAGCAGAGGACAAGTAGTTGGAAAATGCCTGTATAAACACAGGGTGTTCCTTTTTGCTTTTGCCCCATGAAAAAAAAAAATAGCTGATTGGCTTTTCTAAAGGGCTTAGTTCTATCAGGATAGTACCTGAATAGTCAATCCATGTCCAAATTATGCAGCATCTCTTCTCCCTGGTTTTTAGGTTCTGTGTAGAAAACTGGGAGCTTGATGGCTTGATTCAAAGTAAACTCTGAACCCCCTGTGGGTGTGAATGAAGAGTTTGTTCTTAAAGATACCCTATCTGAATGAAAACCAGAGAAGGTTCACCCACCATGAGAATTTGCAACTCAGATACTCTTCTTGCAGCCATCATACAATCATCATCATCAGTACCAGTTTTTCGAATCTCAATTTTAAGTTAGATGGATGGACAGGTTTAAAAGGTGCCAAAGTCAATTTCTTCAGCATACAATTGATATCCTGAGGAGGAGCAATTGGTTTATGAGGACGTCTCAGGTGTAAATCGCTTTCAGGAACTGTTTGCAAACAAACAGAAAAGAGAGAGGAGGATCCATTGGTAGACATGCTGAAATTGCTGCAAGATGACCCTTTATAGTGGAAAAAGTAATGCCAATGGAAAGTAACTTATTTAGGTTCATATGTTCATAGGTGTGCACTAAGCTAATGGCCCTGGAGCCTTTATAAGCCTAGCCCATAGGATCACCCTGGCATTGTGCCACCCGACCATAGTTCCCAGTGCCTCTGTCGAGTAAAGCCACTGAAGTGATCCCTGGGGTGAATTTTCGATTTCCCATCAACTCATCAAGATTTGTCTTGAAGAGGGACAGTGAGGTGCTCTGCTTGACATGCACGGGAAGTTTATTCCATTGCATGGGCAGTCTTTGGGTTATGAACCTGGCAATATACTGGCTGACAGATTCAGTGCCAACTTTACCCCCCCCCAAGGACCTATCACAATACCAGTAGATTGACAGGCACCCAGTATTACTGCTGCACAGGTTAAAACAGCACTGTCCAAGACCAAGAATACAGCTTCTATGGGACCTGACAACATCCCTGGCTGTGTTCTCCCTCAACTTCGGAGAAAACTTCCAAATCAGACTGTGAAAGTATGTTATTACTACATAATTAATCCATTAACTATGACCTGTGTATCCTAGCCTAGCTTCTTGCCCAGGACTGCCAGCAGCCAATAGCCCTTGTCTTTCACTCCTGTCTCTCATTTTACTTTCTCCTCAAATCTACTACTGAATTTTCTACCTTTTTTCCCTAATCACTTGTCCTCCATCACCTCTGTCTTACCTGTACAACTTAAATCTATTACCGCGCTTAGCAGGTAGGTGGCATTACCTGTTTTTCTCCCTTGGCTTAGTTTGTTCTCTCAACTACCTAGTATTTTGCACCTGCATCCTCTCCTTACTGCTTTACTTGTTTCTTTTCTTTTCTTTTGACCCTGACTATCCATCCTCCTTAGATCAGTTTTCTGCTCTAAGCCTGCATATCCTTTTTAAGTACAGATATTTACACTTCACATGCACATATACCTTGTACAAACTAACCTGCTGTTTCTCAAGCTTACAGATTGTTTTTTCTGTGACTCTCCACTTCTAGTGTGTCTTCCCTCGTTCGCGCAGCCGCCTTCTCCCTCCTCTCCCCTCTGCCCCCAAATCCCACCCGCCTAGCACCTCTACATTTATTCCTACATAGACACACCCCTCTCTTCATTCCACCTATCATACTATACAACTGTCTCCACCCCTTCCATATTTGTCTCCTCCCAAACCCACATATTTACCTACTACTCTTTCACATTGCTCCCTGTATCTACATACTTAATCACTATTACAGTATCTCTTATTATGACTAATAAATACCAACCTTCGATAATACTACTTCTCCTAACTACTCTCACCTCTGCCTATCTTTCAACCTCCTATGAACAACCCCAACCCTTTACTTTTAATATCCTTTGCAAACAAACCCTCACAACTCCCCTGCCTATATCCATAAACAATATCAATACCACCTATAACACCTCCTATCTCCTACCAAAATATCACCGTCTGCTTCACATTAAATACTTTATTCATAGCCTTAAAAGACATGGTTACAACCTCTGTAAAACTCCTCAATTTTACAACCCAGTACTTTTGACCTTATTAATTGATGGAGACATCCACCCCAATCCTGGCCCTAACCCACCCACACAATCCTCTAATTGCCACATATATTCAAAACCATCCAACACCTTTAACCAAACCCCAAAATCTTGTCAATTGCCCATCTTAATATTCAGCATTTGTAACAAAATACCTCTAATTCATGCTCTTCTAGATGTTCAACAGTTTGATATTCTCTGTCTCACGAAACATGGCTACAATAAAGGATAATGAAATTATCCCCCAGGCTACAACAAACAAGACCGCTTAAACAAATAAGGTGGGGGGTTATACCTATAAAACCGAACTACAAATGAGTAAGATAAATCTTTACCCTATCTGACAGCAATGTTGTTGAAATAATTATTTCAAACTTCAGCTCAAACTCACAAAACAATCAATATTATCTGTACCTATCTTCCCCTGGAAAGAATCCTACTGTATTAGAAAACCTACTTAATTGGCTTTTTCACTAAATCTCCTACAAGAAACAATACTTTTAGGAGACTTTAATATTGACTGGAACAAATGTAAAAATTCCAACCCAACTACCCTCATTAACCTACATGGCTTCTCACAAATCATTAACTCCCAACAAGAATAAACAAACTTAATAACAAAGAAACTATACTTGACTGGATATTAATAAATAGTCCACAACAACAATACTCATCAGGAACTCTCCCTGATGACCTTAGTGACCATTCTCTAACATATATTATCAGGCACAAAACAAATGTTACTATCCCTATCAAAGTCACAACATCCCGCAGCAAAAAAATCTTTTGACCCCAATCAGTTTCAAAATGAACTTATGCAAGTTAATTGGTCACCTCTGAAATCACTCCCTATAGATGAAGCTGTTAGTTACTTTAATTATACCTTTCTAGATATCCTTGAACATCATGCCCCAATGCTTCTATACTGTGGAAAACCAAAACTGCCCAGTGGCTCTCAAATGATACTAAAAACTAATCCTTAGCAGGAACAAGGCCTGGGCTAAATGGCGTACCACAAAAAAGCATACTGATCACCTTGCTTTTAGACAGCCAAATGTACCACAAAATAAGATAAAAAGACCTATTATACACAGCTTCAACAATCCTCCTTCACCAACCAAAAATTTTGGTCTTCTATTAACAAGCTCTTATCCCTGGCAAAGTTGCCACACCAAATCCTCTAGACTCTAACCCTGACGACCCACCCCAAACAGCTAATGCCTTTAATACCTTCTTTACTTCAGCCCAGCCAAAACTAAAGCTAAAACCAACCAAAATATACCTAAAAAAAACTTTACCCAAACCACCTCTCTCCCTCCATTTCACCTAAACTCTTCCAACCTCCCCTATATATCACCGTCTCCAAAAACTAAAAGCTGCAACACTCAGCGGACAAATTACCAGCTGAATACCTCCGTACCTCCCTAGGTGCAAAAAGCTCTTTCCTATCCCATCTCTATACTCATCAACAGAACTATAAAGAAAAGTACTATTCCATCACTCTGGAAAATCTCTTATATTATCCCTCTATTCAAGAGAGGTGACTCTACTGAGTATTCAAACTTCCGTCCCATAGCACTACTTTCTCCTCTTGCAAAAATAATGGAGAAATGCATCCACAAACAATTACTTCACCACCTACTTAGCCACAACCTCCTGGCTAATTGTCAACATGGGTTTCACCATTCCATAGTACTAGCACAGCATTACTATCCTTTATTGACTCTATTAACAAAACACGCAACAACAATACCGCAAAAAAACATTCCTTTTCTTCTGCATTTTTAGACCTTTCTTCTGCATTCTTTGTAGACCTGTCTAAAGCCTTTGACATGGTCAATCACCAACTTCTCCTCCATCGCTTACGATCCCTGACTCTAGATAACCTTGCCTTAAACTGGTTCACATCAGATCTGGACAACCGTAAACAGGCAGTTCTCTGGGATAACCAGCTCTCTGATCTCCTCCCCACCACCATAGGGGTCCCCAGGGCTCTATCTTAGGTCCACTCCTATTCTCCATCTTTATAAATGACCTTCATCTAGCCACCCCTCAATCAACTTGCATTCAATAAGCTGGCGACACAACCATTATTTCTTCAGCCTCCACTCAGAATGAGCTGCATACTCTCACAAATACCTTCACAACTATAGAGCAATGGTTCTCGAATCATTGTCTACTCCTCAATCCCAAAACAAACTCCTGCTCTTTACACCCACTCACCTATCCCCTCTATTAACTTCACACTTACATCCAATAATGGTACCTCATCTCCCCAGACCAAGCCACTAAACTCTTGGTATTACCATTGACAACCAACTTAAATTTGACACTCATATCAACTCTACAATTACGGCTACTAACAGAAAATGGGTTCTCTCTATAGAATCAAAGCTTACCTAACCCCCGAAACCAGAACTACCATTGCTAGAACACACTTAATCTCTACCCTTCTTTATGCTTCCACCATCTACACTAATCTTTCTAAGCACAATCTCAATAAACTAGCTTCTTCCTACAACAACATAGCCAGATTCGCTATAGCTTCTCCTTATAGGACTCACCATTGTCTAAATCTTAAAAAACTAGGCTGGCTTGAATTACCCAACCTAATACAATTCTACCAACTTACCATTGCCCATAAAGCCCTTTATCATTCTAACAACACTCCCTTTATCACCTACAACACTCTCCTCTCATACAACCCTATAATAATCTGAGGAACCTACGCTCTTCTTACAAAATACTGATCCAAATTTCCCAATCAAATAACTTAGCAGGTGACTCCATATTCTCCAACTCAGTTGGCAAAATATGGAACCAACTACCTCAATACCTCACTACAATATCTTCACTCCCGATTTTTAAAGCTAAACTAAAACTCTTCCTTTCCATCCACTGGCTCTGCTCTTGTACCAACCCTAGTTGAACTTTTGTCTTACTTGCCCTCTGATTCCTTTATCCCCTTATTTCTAGTTCTCAATTTCTACCCTCTTGTAATTCCTCTTCAAATAAATACATATCTCAATTTTTTATTTCTATTTTATTTCTGAAATACAGTTTTCTAGTTAATACTCATTATTTTGCTCTACACCAAGCCGCATTGTGTACTCTGATGCTTTTACAACTTGCAGTTGGATATGTTATGTTTCATAAATACTGTTTTTATATCCTTTTAATTTTGCATTATTTTAATTTCTTTTTGTATATGCTTAACTTGTTCTAGTAGTTTATAGCAGAGCTTTTCTCCCCGGGCCTCCACTGAAAATGGACATATATCCAGTTGGACTAGCCCGGTAAACAAATGTAAAATAAATAAAATAAATTCTACATGAACTACAGAGTGAACTGATACCTCACTTTGAGCAAAAGTGGTAAATCCCTGCTGGACCCTGGTTATTGGAAAGACACTAACTAGAAAATTGCTTTTACTTACCAGCTCCTTTAGAACCTACTGCACACCCTCATAAAAGGTGCCTAAAAGGTATTAAAGTTGAATCTTCCAGACAGTCAGTTGAAGTGAATTGATATTGGGATGTATCAACCCCTCCCCCAGTCTTGTGTGAGTAGATCCACTCTGTGAGGAAACTTGTGGTAAATATGTTTAGCCATTTCCATAAGAAACAAGAACTGATGTTACCTGGTGCCAAAAATAAGATGCTGACAGCTTCTCCTTCAGTGTTCTGGCCCAACCCTTTGGATGTCAAAATATGGCGGGAGATGAATTTAGACAGAGACTGTTACGTTTAGAAACTAAAATTATTGTGAATTTGGTAACTTTTATTCCCACACGGGTTAAATTTAGAAATAAATTGGGATGTTTAAGGGAATTATCAGATTCATAATTAATAATAAGCAGAAATATGAAAATAAATAAATAGCATGAACAGTAATAGTAGGGAAAAGTGCAACAGTGCATTGACTACATGTAAACTTTTGAATGCAAATTTGAATGAATTCAGAATTAGCATATGTATTGAATAGTGGTATTTAAAGGAATTCATATAAATTCATTACAAAGGGTCATTAGTTTATCATTAAGAATGAATGGTTCTGCTGTTCTCTGCATTATGTAGGACATAATAGTGAAGTGCTTTCATATGTATTTTTGGAAAGTTTTTGTTTGTTTCTTTATTACTGACACTTGTATGGGGGCTACATCTTTAAGTTTGGGTTGAATTTTGTAGTAATTGAAATTGTAGTAATTGAATTTTGTAGCAATTGGTGTATATTTATTGAAATGTATTAACACAGTCAATTGAGGGGAATATAAAAAAAAACCCTGCTTAAATTGCATTGTTTTATTCCCTAGAAGGCTTGTATAGCCGAGGTACGAGAAGTAAAAAATACAGAAAAAGCAGCAAATCATTTTGCTTCCTGACGTCAGTTTTTTTTTTTTTTTGGCCAAAAATAAGTCACCGCAATTATTTTTAGGGTATCCTTTTGAATATTCATTATTGCCTTGGAAATCAAAATCTATAAAGGAATAAAAAAAGCATCTATATTCCATGTTTGCAGGGAGCCCTGGAACAAAACTTGTCTAGCTTCCTGTTTTGAAAGGTGGTGAAAAGATCTATCTGAGGTGTTCCCCAAAAATGGATCAATTCCTAGAAGACTCTTTTGTTCAATTTCCATCCATGAGGGTCTTTTCTGGTCCTTCTCAGCTTGTCTGCCACAATGTTCTGCTCTGATGAAATGTAAGATGCTTGGAGAGGTAAGGAATGCTGAAGAACTAAACCCCAAGCTATCACTGCCAGCCTGCAATGTGCTATGACCTCATACCTCCCTTCCTGTCTATATACCATATGACTCTGGTATTGTCTGTAATCACTTGGAGAGGTCCCAAGGACCAAAGGTGATGGAGAGACTTCAAGGCATGCATCACAGCTGAAGTCCCTTTTAAAGTGATTTGCTTTGGTCAGTCTGAAGTATTCCAGAGGTCTTGTACTTTTACGCCACTGTAAACTGCTCCCCAAACAAAATCTGATGAGTCTGTGGTGACAGACTGGATTGGGGTCTAAAGAGAGAAAAGGAGACCTGGGTTCAATTAAATTTGTTAAATGAGCCAAAGCAGTTCCATTTTTATAAAGCCCCAAACTAGAAGTTTTATAGAACTCACTGTATCTTTCTCATGTAATCTCGCAGGAAGTATCATAAGAATCACAGAAGCCATGAATCCTAGGATCCTGACGATTTCTTTTGCAGATGTCTGAAACTGACTGGAGAAGTTCAAGGAAAATTTGAGATAAAGATACATCTTGTTGAGTGTTAAAAATTCCTTTTCAAGAGAGCAAACATTATGTAAGACATCCCAGAAACACAGTCCTGTGAGATAGAGTTAATGAGGATTTTGCAATATTTGTCTTGAAGCTCTGATTGGTCAAAAGATACGTGACCCATGTTGACGTCTTTTGACACTAGGCTAAAGGCTCTGCAAAGATAAGCAAGTTGTCAAAAGAAGGAAAGATGTGAATGCCATTCAGTCTGCAACAAGCTATGACTGGTGCTAGGTGTTTTGTGAATACCCTTGTAGCTGTAAATAAGCAAAAGTATAAGACAGAGAACTAATAATATGACCCAGAAACAGAGAACCTTAGGGATTTCCCGAAGCCTATGGCTATGGGAATGTGGTAGTAAGCATCTTTTAGGTCTAGAGTTACCAAATAACTCAGTCATGGAATGAGATATAAATGATTTTGAAAAGTCAACATTTTGAACTTTGGAACTTTTATGTAAAGTTTTAAAAATGAAAGATCTAGTACTGGTCTCCAAGACACCTCTTTCTTTGGTACAAACATTCTAGAGTAGAAGTCTTTGCCCTTTGACCTAAAGTCTCTGCTTCATTAAAGACTGAAAACCTGAGGGAAAAAAAAAATTCTGTTTGGTTTTGGGGGTGGGAAAGTATTCCTCTGAAAAGAGATTTTGGTATCCAATGCCATCTGTAGCCCTCCTCCACCAACCAAATGTCAGAATCTATTTTTTGCCAAGGGAAATGCTAAGGGTCAGTTATGAATAAATATTGGTTAGGGGAGAAGGAAGAATAAAAGAATGTTGGTATAGTTATTCTGCACTTTTGGTCTGTCTCTTTCTCTGAAAACCCTTTTTTATTTTTATTTTTTTGTTGTTGCTGTTTTTCCTTCTCACTACCATCCAGCCATCATTTCTTTGTATTTTGTTTGCTGGAAGAGGAATGTATTTGTTCATTTAACTTTTTAGTTTAACAGGTAGGTCTATAAGATTTGTAATATGGTACATAAAATATCTTAGAAACTTTGAGAATTAATTTCCTTTTTTCATCATATTGTTTGAGAACCTGGGTAACAGAAGATCTAGACAATACCTACTTAGCGAAAGTTGAATTCAAGATTTCAGCCTTTACCTTATCCACAAATTTTGATTACACACCGAATAACATATTCTCAACTGTGCAGCAGTGGTCATGGCTGTAGTCACAGCATAATCATACACACTCTTCCAAGCATGTTTAAATACCACAGAAAGTAGAGAAACAGTCTGGTTCAGAAAAAAAGGTTTCTTCTGTAGGAAGAGTGGAAGCTAATTTCTTTAGGCTGCCTATATGACATAAATTTCCATATGTATGATATCAGAATGATGAAGACTAAAGTGAAAGATGAAAACATTCCATTATTTATACAATATAACATTTTGCCGTCCTTATCACCAGCAGAAGGGCTAGTATTGAGCACCAATGTGTTGCCAGTATGAGAAACACTGGAAACAGCAGAAGGGTCTGACCTAAGGTAACAGAAAAGAATATAATAGCCTGTGGTACCTTGTACATCTTATTTGCTTGTTTTGTAGTATCTGATGGCTTATTATCAGCATCTCTACAAGCATCATTCAATATAGAAAGGGTAGGAATGCAATGAAGTATATTCCTTTGTAATGTTACCATAATATCAGTTCAGGGGGAACATATATTTGTTCTCATAAAAATACCCGATTCATCCTGGCAATGGTCTGATGAAATGAAAATTCCTTCATAGAAGAATAATAATTAAAGTTTTCCTCACGATCAGAGAACTGGGCTTGGGAATATGTAGGAGAAGAAGCCCTATCTCTGTCAAAATTAGAAACATCAGATACTGTTTACACAGGAATAATTTGGCAATGAATGCCAATCTGTAAAGTCTTGTGAGTGCCAGGATTTACTGCCTGTAATGTCGGTATAGCAAATGGAACTGTTATTTTTAATAGTAATAGCTTCAACAAAAGAACAATATTTAACTTTTTGCTTTTTCTTAGTAGGAGTTCCAGCAGAACAGGACTGACTTGAAAGACAGACATCTGACTGGTGTAATGGTTTCTTGTCCCAGTTCAGCAAGAAGAATCTCACAGAATGTCTCCCTGACCCAGCGATGGTGGTTCTTCCATGCCCATAATGGACACTGCAACAGCCAAAGAGGACATCATTCATCTCTGGGTCATGTTAACCAAAAGGACTACAACACAGGAAGCTGGAAAGGAATGTGAGTGATGTGGAGAACAACAAATGAGTGGTGTGGAGAACAACAAATGAGTGGTGTGGAGAACAACAAATGAGTGGTGTGAAGAACAACAAATGGCCACTGCAGGTTCATCTACTTTTAGTTGAGGCACAGACAGAGTCTGTGACAAATGCAAGGACTCCTGGTAGGTGATTCTTTTTTCTTTTTAGGTTATATGGGAGAAGAGACAGGTGCACGACAGTGAGTTTTCATGCTGAAACCAGATAAGACATACCAAAAGTGGAAAGCCTTGTTGGAGAGAGTCAGTCAAAAGGTATGTTTTCACTGTGTGTTCTTAAGCAGCACAGATACACTGATACCACTTTCCCTAGTCTCATAGGTTATAAAAAATAAAAATAGATTAAACTATCCCTGTCAGTACTGTTCAAGCATTCACACACACTGACATAATCAAAATGGCAGGTGGGCCCTCTCACAGTAAGCATAAGCATTAAAGTGACTATTTTCCACCAATTCCTCTGTAAACTTTTTTGTCCCTCAAAATTCAAAGTTTACATAAGCAGTGTATGCTTTCACAAAATCAGCCCCAGATATTAACACTCTAGATTCCAGTTAGAGTTCCCTGACAGGAACTTCTGATATTGTGAAAAAAATACCAGGTTTCTTAAGGGAAAATACTGCTTTTCATTAAAAAAATAATAAATTACTTGGGGGTTCCTAAAGGGGACTTATTTGCAGGAATGAAGCTCTGTGCTAATTACTGCTTCTGAGAAATCCAAGTGATGTTTCTTCCCAAGATGGCAAGAAAGTACAGAAGAGAGATTAACTTTGACTGCTCATTTGCCTCCACAATGTTAGCCAATCAGCAATCAGAGTGATGGATCGGGGGAACCAGAGTTTCTTGAAGGTAGCGGATTGCTGTTCCAGAGTAGGAAACAACCTTATATCGTCTATAGGCTACTGCAGCAGTGGGCATGGTGAACATATGTAGTTGTTTTACCGGTCTGTGCAGGAAAGATTTGAGACACAGGATGGAACTCTCACTTATATCGCCTAAAGGCTACTGCAGCAGTGGGAATGATGAACATATGTACTTTTACCAGTCTGTGTTGGAAAGCTGTGAGACACAGGATGGAACTATCACTTCATAAGTCTACATCCCTAGCCAATCTTATAGTCATGAGGTTTGGGAAGTAAATGATAGGATGAGATCATGGATAAAGGAATCAGAAATAAACATCTTTTACATAATAGCCTGACACCCCATTGTAAAATAAGGAACTTGGCATTCTGGGATGATCTCAGCACAGAAGCTCTGATTCTCTGTCTTGAGAAGAGACTGTTGATGTGATTTGGATACTTGGTGATGATATCTCCTGGCACATCCTACTCAAAGTGTATTACTAAAGCAGAGTGGAGGAATGATAAGTGTTAGCTTACCTGGAAACAGCTGGGGATCAAACAGTATGTGGTGAAAAATTGTTGCTGTAGAAAGGAAAGTCTAGTCTACCCTACTCCTCCAGTTATTACTGTGGCCCTTGTTAAAACAAGAAGTACAAAAAATTATGATGGCGGCTGCTGAGATAATGATGATGTCATATTATTATACAGCAAAGCAAGTAAGTAAAGTCTTTCTGCTTTTCCCAGTTAGGGGTCGCCACAGCGGAACTCCATTCCACTAATGATTGGCAGTGGATTTTTACGGTGCTGAGTTGCCAGCAAGACACCCAACCTTCAAAGAAGGCACACCCATTCATGCTCACACCTACCTGCATGCCTTTAACATCACTCGACCGCAGGGAGGACATGCAGACTCCACACGGAAGGTGCTCCAGCTGAGAATCGAATGGAAGAACCTCTTGCTGTGAGGCAAAGTACTACAGTATATATTGTTAAACACTATTTTTCTGAAATCTATCTCTAATTCTTAAGCATATTTCAAGTTATATTTGTGTGCTTTGAGCATAGTGAATAATAAACATAAAACATCTCATTTCATCAGTAACTAACTCTTTAAAAATCATAAGTACTGATTTTAATTTATTTTTTTATAATGGAAATGTTGTATAACACTAGTGCTAATGACTCAGCATGAAGACTGCTGTCCTCCTTGCTCTTCAGACAGGCACCACTTCAGGTTTCACAGTAAACCGCATCTTTGTAACTTACATGAAGAAAAGTTATATATGCAGTCAAAGTGGAAAAGGCTATTGATCAACTTCTTGTTTAGTTCAGGAACTATGGAACCACAACAAGATGTATCTATTCAGTCTCCTTAGAAAATTATGACATCTTTAATGAAGATCTTCAAAGTAGTGTGTGTGTGTGTGTGTGTGTGTGTGTGCGAGTCAGATATTCATCTCTGTAAGTGATTTCCTTTATGCTTCTACACCATAGCCTCTGTCCCTCATATGATAAGGCATCCATGACACAAAGATCTCTGTAACAACAGTGAAACTTTTATTTCCAAATGCACCAGAGATGGAAGTGGATTTGTACAGGCCCATATATTTACTCAATTGGTAGTATAAAATATTTATGAGGTCATTCAAACACCACCAACAGAACCTTGCTACTAGTATAATTTGCTGAAACATTTGAAAAGTTACTAAGATACACACTCTAAGCACTAGAAATGCATGCCTTCTTTCTCAGTTGTGATTGCTACAGTAGACTTCACAGCTATAAATGGCTATAAGCAGCTATGAGGCATCATGTAAGGTGTTTACAGAGTTACATATTAAACCACTAATAAAAACCTTAGAAAGCTTGTAAATGTGACTTTGGAACTTGTTACTGTGGGGAAATCTTTTATGTTATCCTTTATCACTACTATATTTGGTCACTGCTACAGAATTTGGAGTATAAATCCTGCTCTGTGCAAATAAAGCAGAATAACCTTGCAATTTGTCTAATAGATGGTCATTATTTCATTACAAAACTTTAATATTTTTCAACTGGGAATCGCAGTGACTCAGATATGATTTCTTTATTCTTGTTGCATTGGAGGACAGGTGGCATATGGTTTTACTATTAGGCAGCAGTTAAGATGACAGTCTTAGCTTCCAGGCAGGAATGAACAAATGTTTCTATTGTCATGCCATAGGACAGTATAAAAATGCCCTACCCAGAAACAGTGGATGTCTTTAAAACTTGAGCCTTACACAGGCTATGTAGGGGCTTTCAATAACTTTGCCCCCAAGGCATTAGCATTTTGCACAGACTTTAACAATGACATACTAGGCTGCAACTGTAATGTGTTACTAATGCTTTTCAAGTGCATTTGATGTGCATTTAATGGAGAGAACTACAATAGGCATTCATTTCTGAGGTTACTACCTTCTTCATATATGATAAGTCAACCTAAATTGGCCTCCTTCTGGCAAATCTAGGAGAGACTGAGTACTTCAGTATTCATTCTGTAGAGGGAAGATAAGACGTTTTTTATTCTTCCACTATGATGCTTTATGATTTGGGCAGTAGAGTTTATTCATTAATGCAATTTCCTGCTTCTGTGTAGCACAGAATCTGTCTCAAATGTTCCTGTGCCATCTTCTACCTGGTTGCTTTGTAAAAAAGAAATGTTGGGTACCCAGGATCATATGTTATGGACATGCAGGCAACGAACTTCACTCTAGGAAGGGGCCAAGATACTAACACAGTCCATATGGATGCCTTCATTCATTTTAACTAAGAATGTTCTCAGTAGGACAATAATCCTTATAAGCATGCCTCAAAGAGAGCACAAGATGGCAAGATTCTTAACTACGCTAGATATAAAATGCATAACATGCAGCTAGAGGTCCCGGAATTCCCCATTCAAGACAGAGTCCACTAAGCGAGGGTGCCAGGAGTTGCAGCAGGAAAAAGGAAGAAGATGGAAAGCTGTGCCATTAAAAAGGGTGAGCGAAAAGTTAGCTGTCTGTTAAAGTGACCAGTGTGTCTACATGAGGATGCATAGACCTCCAGACTGATAACTTGCTTACTCCAGAAAAATATTCTAGTGGCTCTGGGTTATAAGGTATTAGAAGATAAGACTCTATAATGGGTGGAGTGTTGGATATAGCACTTGCATTCATGCATGATTTTTTTTTTTCTACATAATTAGAATGTTACTGATAGACAAATTAGGATGTCTATGTGTCAAAAACTCTGTGATATTATACTCTGTCATAGAAAATACTGCTGAGCACATGAAAAGTGTTTTTTGCTTTTTTTAAGTCATTCTACCTGCATGTATGTATGTATTTAGTTGTAGTACATAGCGTACCGCAGAGGAATATTTTTTGTAATTTGGTATGTATAAAAGTAGATCAAGTGACTTATCCATAATTTGGAAAAATGTTATAACCATTACAAAGAACTTTGTAAGAACAGGAGATGTTTGGCTGTTAATAATGTCCATGCTATTTTAATAAAAATGTATTTAAAATAAATAGTAAAATAGTACTCACTCAAATGTCTGAACCCCCAAAGAACCTTGAATGATCTGAAGAGCAATGGGTGACCTTACAACATATTATGCCAATGAGATATTCAAGAGATTCAGCAGAAGAGCCAATACTTTCCATTTACTTATATTCACTATTCAGATATGCTGTAAAAAAAAAAGCTATTTCTGAAACATAAGAGAGAGAGAGGGAGCAGGAATCCTAATAGTGGTTCACCATTTAATAGCCTGCAATTCAAAAGGTTTCATGAGTGTTAAGGAATTGCACACACAAGCCTATCTCTGCTGGGTACTAGAACATTTTAAACAGAAAATCATTAAAGCTGTAAGAATAGTGAAGTCCAAAGAAAACAGCAGGTAAACTGCCTGTAGACAGAGATATGACATGTATTTTTTGAGGATTTTTTTATCTTGCTTTTGAGGATATTAAGGATTTCATTATTACTTCTGTGGGTTGGGTGCTTAGGCAGAGAAGAAGAGGGCAGGCTTATCCCTCTTCCTTGTCCTTGCTCACCCTGCCCAAATAAGCAGCGTTTTCATGATTACTCTCTTATTCTTACTTATCAAAGCAGCACCCCACCCTTGCTTTCATCCCCCCAAACTCCTTGAATCAAACATCCAGCTCTAGGAAAGCCTGCCCCTCTTCTCTGCCCACCAGCCTGACACAGGCTGTTCCCTTTCCCCTACTGCAGGACCTTCAACAAACCCTCTAAAAAGAAACCTAAACGTACATTAAACAGATCAAAACCAAACTCATTCAAGTGCACTTCATCCTTTCTGAACCAAACTGGATCCCTGTCATCAAAGTCCCTATACTCTATCGTATCAATACCCAAAATAACCAATTATAAGCAGCAAAATACCATGCAGATAAATCCACGACTGCAAAACGTTAACTATATAGCAAATAAACAAGAAATAAAGCGATCACCAAACATACAGTACTAAAACCATATAATATTTACTAAAACAAGATAACAAGTAAGCGCTTTCACCACCTAACCGGTGGCTTCTTCAGACCATTAACAACAAAACAACTTTTAAAAAACATTTAAATAAACTAGTACTTACTTTCAGTTAATAATTCCCACCTGTTGTTAGTATCCCTACACCCATACCTCCCACTCATAGCTGACGCATGCTCCATAGAGCATATCACATCACTATTTCATAATTCAAACTCATTTAAAGGTGCAGTATACACAAAACATCATTATTTATAAAACTTTCATTTTCCCTTTAAAATCTTTTTTATATATCTTGCATAGAAAATCATATTGTGTTCAATTTCTGTTTAACATATATTGAAACTCTTAACATATTTAGCACATTTGTAGCATGATACCCATTCATTTAACAATTTTAACAGTGGCTGAAGCATTCATTTTAATGGACCCCTCCACGGCAGCATAAAGTAGTAGTCTCGCATTTTAAAAAGTTTGTCAGTTTTGTTTATAAATGCCCATGCTCTTTATTTCATTACCAACCTTTTATTTTCCATTTCATAGTCCTTCTTACACCTGCACACTCATCTGTGCTCACTTCTCAAGTACTTCCCCAGATCTTATTATTGATGCACGTACAAACATTACCTATACACACTAGCTAACGTGCACAGACCAGCCTACATTTAGAGTGTTTAATATCAACTCAAATCTCGTACGCTGCTCAACTTGTGGCAGCATAAGATCGATGATCACACTTTACAAGTACTCCTTGTCATTTTAATATTATTTATCAGCAAATGTTTACCATTGCTCTTACACATCAACATCCAGTCCGTTTACACAGGTCTACGAGTGCACGTTGGTCTGTGCATGCTACCCCAATTAGTATTCATCACATATTTCTGAATATCTTTATCTAATAAAAATAAAAATAAAAATGAAATATTAATGCTTGCATTAAATTCTAATGTTGCTTACAATATGTTCTAAATAACATGTATGATCTGATAGATTAGATGATTAGAATGTCTAATCCTCCTTATACATACACATTCATCTACGCTCACTTCTCAAGTGCTTTCACATATCTATTTAACAATGCTGGTAATAACTTTACCTAAAGTTACTAGCTAGCGTATGCAGGCCAGCGTATACTTAAAATATTTAATCTAATCTCAAACCTCATATGCTGCTCAATTTATGGCAGCATAAGGTACAGGATTACATTCTACAAGTACTCCTTGTCATTTTAAATTATTTATTGGCATGTGTTTGCATTTGCTCTTACGCATCAACATCTGGTCCATTTTCAGACATCTCTACTAGTGCACATTGCTCTGTACTTGTTACCCCGTTAGTATTCATTGCATTATATTATACATTTTGTTATATTTCTCAATATCTTTACCTACTGAAGATAATAATATTAGCATTACACTCTAACTATCTTGTGTGATCTGAAGTGCAATTAAAAAGTCTAATCTCATCTACTAATCACATCTGAACACCTTCGTTGCTCAATTCCAAAACAGCGTGAGGTAGCATAAGGTAAACAAACACATGTTATAAACTCCTCTTGTCATTATATCAACATGTACTCATAAGTGCTTATAGGTCTTTCTTTGTTAGCTTACATAATCGTTCCTTTTCATATAAAATTACTATGTAAGCATCCAATCTATCTGTAGGTTTCCTTTCTTTGTAGGTTCATCTATATCCACCTCATGGATCAGATACTTACATAGATGAGATTAGACTTTTGGTTTTTAAAAGTTGTTTGTTGTTAATGATCTGAAGAAGCCAACATTTAGGTGGTGAAAGCGCTTATCGTTTTGTTACCTTGTTTTAATAATTATTATATGGTTTTAGAGCCATACGTTTGGTGACCACTTTATTTCTTGTTTATTTGCTATAAAGTAACCAGTTGCCTCACCAGCCTAAAATTAACAAACCAACGATTATATTCTAAATCCATAAAACTGACGGCATTCCTCCAAAATAAACATGGTACAGTTTTGCACCACACAATACACATGCCCAGATATAGTCACTTCATAGGTAGGTACTAGGCTATTGGCCCTATGGCCTATACAAGCCTAGCCAAAAATGTACCCTAGCTTTTGCCACCCAAGAAAATTATTTTCCTGTGCCCCTGTCAAGCAGAATCACAGAAGTGATCCCCGGGGTGAATTTCCTATTACCCATCCAATCATCAAGATTTTTCTTGAAGAGTGCTAATGAGGAGCTCTGATTGACATAGATAGGTAGTCTGTTCCAGAGTATGGGAAGTCTCTGGGACAGGAATCTATCCCTCCAGCATGTTCTGTTTATTGTGGTGACAAGATTTAGGCCCCTAGAGCATGTAGCTCAGAGGAATTGGGATTTCTTTAAGTGAAACATGTCCAACAGCTCTGGGTTTAGCATAGCTTTGAATTTTAGGCAGAGATTGCCTCTGAGTAGGTGATATGCGACGGAGTAAAGCTGGAGTTTTTTGAGATGGTCTGTGTAGGGCATCTGTTTGAGGCCGGTAATCCTCTTTGTGAGGTATTTTTGTGGCCTTTCCAGTTGTTGTAGATGTCTTGTGAGGTACATACCAAAAGGGGCATTGTACTCTATAATGGGTCTAATGAGTGATGAGGAGAGGGGAACAATGATCTCTTTTTTTCTGGATAAGAAACCTTTTGTGATGAGGTATGCCATGTAGAAGGATTTCCTGACCACTGTGGCTATGTGATTATCAAAGGAGAGACTAATGTCCACCTGTGTCCCAAGGTCTCTTATCACACTTTCGGTGTTAAGTAGACTACCGCCTAAGTGGTAGTTCATGGGTACAGAGTTTTTACCAAAGGGGATGACAATGCACTTTTTGGCATTGAGTTTGAGACCATGGCATTGACACCAGGAACCTGTATCAGTGAGGCCCTTTTCTAGGATGTCCACATCATTAGGAGTTTCGATTATGGCTCCTAGTTTGCAGTCATCTGCAAATTTCGTTAGCCAAAGACCTTCTGTGTCAGCGTGTACTTCAGAGAAGTAGATACCAAGCAGGAGAGGACCCAGGACTGAACCCTGTGGTACACTACTTGTCACTGGTCTGAAGTCTGATTTGGAGTCTGTTACTTTCACAGTGTGGGTTCTGTCAGTAAGCCAGTTGGCAACCCATCTTGTGACATAGGGATTTATACCTAGTTTAGTGAGTTTATCTATAATTCCAGAGTGGGGGATGGTGTTGAATGCCTTGGCAAGATCTAGATAGGCTGTGTGAACTACCTTACCCTCATCTATGGCTTTGGTGACTACTTCAAAGAAGTCTATTAAGTTTAAGAGACATGATCTGCCTTTTACAAACCCGAACTGTGTGGGATCCAGAGTTCGGAAATCTCCAATGTCTTTGTTTATGGGTTCCATGATGACCCGTTCCATGGCCTTGCAAACCAGGCTCGTCAGGCTAATGGGGCGGTAGTTCCACGGGTCTGTTGTGGTGCCCCCTATGTGGAGTGGAATAACCATCATGGTGCTCCATTCAATGAGCACAAAGCCTGAGGTGAGGCTATGATTGAACATGGTACTTAGGTGGGGTGCCAAGTTCATTCTGTAGTTCATGTAGAAGGCAGCCTGGGATGTTGTCAGGTCCCATGGATGCTGTGTTCTTGGCTCTGGAGAGTGAGGTTTTTACTTGTGCAGCCGTGATTACAGGAACTTTGTATTCTTCCGGTATAAAGATGGGCCCTTTAGGGGGTGAGAGAGGGGTAAAGTTAGCACTGAACCTATCTGCCATGATGTTGGCAATATCAGTCGGTTCTGTATATTTAGTGTCATTGTGCTGTAACTCAGACCAGATCTGAGTGTTGCCATTGAGATTCTTGACATAGCTATAGAACGCTTTGTGGTTGTCTTTAGAATCAGTGGTGATGTTGTTTCCATAACTAGCTATGGAGGATTTTATGAGGGATCTCAGCTTCTTACTGAGGATGACCAGGGAGTTCCTCCAATCATGGGATTTTACTCTTTTTTGCAACAGTTTTTTTCTTCTGTTGTAGAGTTTGTTTATGGCAGAAGACCACCAGATTGGCTTCCTTTTTTTGGAGGATACTATCTTGGTTCTGTTAGGGATAGCACGATCCATGCACTCGTGTAAGTGCTTATAAAGTGCATTTGTGTAGGATTCAGCAGTTGTACCTATATTGTCCATCTGCATGGGTGTTGTAAAGTTTGCCACTTCTGTCTTAAGAAGCGTGAAGTTGGCTTTGGCGAAATTTATTACGGTTGTTTTCCTAATGGGGGGTGGGATGTGGATGTCTAGGGTGATTAGCTAGTGGTCGGATCTGATCAACAAAGAGCTGACCTCTGGTGTGGAACACCGGTCACCCATGTTGGTGATGACCAGGTCTAGGATATTGCTGCCCCTGGTGGGGGTGTGGATAAGTTGATCCAAGGCGTTGGAATTGATGATTTCCAGAAAATGTTGATCAAAAGAGTTGGTACATGAGTAGCTTTCCCAGTTGATGGTAGGGTAGTTGAAATCACCCATTATTAGAGTGTTGGGTTGTGCCTTAATATTTTCCAGTGTATCAAGAAAAGAAGAGTGGGAATCCTGGGGCATGGTGGAGGTCTGTAACAAGCTACAATCTGGATTGGGGTTTTGACCAGCGTTAGTTGAACTTGGATAATCTCAGACGCATTATGCTGAGCAACTAGCTTGGAGGTGTGGATATCCTTAGTGAATATGGACATGCCTCCACCTTTAGTGTTTCGGTCAGGGTTTGTTGGCCAAAAGGTGTGGTATGAATTATAGCCTGGTAATGTAGGGGTGCTGTCTAGAGCTTTGAACCAGGTCTCTATCACTGCACAGATGTCAATGTTCTCCATTTTAAGGAGTAACCAAATCCTCTCTTATCCTATATACCCAACTTTCACTTTAGAAATATTACCAAATCATTACCTGCCAAATGTACCACCAATACTCATGGGAACCCAATCATGAGTGTACAAATGCAAACTCATCCACAAGCTGATGTCACCTGAGGAATCTGAAACCACGCCATATGACTCTCCACCTGAAAGGGTGTAAACCCAATTCACTGCCAGCTAGTCTAAGTGTAGCCCACTTCCCCATCCAGTGAATATATCAATAATCCAGAATAACAATCTTCTTTCCTAAGGAAGGAAAAAAATGTAATATTAATCCAACCACAGCCAATTATATCATATAAGACAAAAAAGTATTTAGAGACCAATGACCCACCCTCTCAGTAACTTCAACTGATCTTCCTTACCACTCTAAGTCTGAGACCCTTTCCATGTGAAAGGAATGAGGGGAAACTCTCTCCTGGAAAACCAATACACTAAAAAGCCATCCTCATCACACATGCAAACGGATTACCTGTTATCACCTTACCCCCTCTTGACTGAAATCCCAAGTCATAAGGACTCCCCGCATGAGTCCGCAGTAATCTCCTAGTCCAACCCAATGGACACAGTAAATAATTTTTATCCTTTCCAAATACTATCTGCATGCCTCTCCCCAACTGATCCACTTTAGATCAATGCAACCATAAGTGTACTGATGCAGAAAATACTGTGGCATCCTGCCAAACTAGTGACCTTAACAACTCTCATATCCTAAACACTCCATGACACATCCATAAGCACATCACCCAGAAAGTATAATCCCCTGAATCACCATTTACCAAAGCTAAGCCCTGCAACAAAACTTTCAGAACCTATCTTGTCAATGACCATCAGTTGTCTATATTCACACCAGCCACTCTACCCTATCCCATCAACAAATGAGCCACTGTCCAGGACGTAGTAAAATTATGCAACCTTCCACCCAGTGATCACGGCCAGGTACAAGTTAAATGACTGAACTGCCTTACCTGGTACCCATGCCCAAGCCCAAGCCAAGTATTGCAATAACAATTCTTTGGACCAGACTTCATCTACAGAGGCAGCTGGAAAACAATTTTTCAAAATCAAGTAATGCCC
This sequence comes from Protopterus annectens, assembly GCF_019279795.1. Classification (NCBI taxonomy): domain Eukaryota; kingdom Metazoa; phylum Chordata; order Ceratodontiformes; family Protopteridae; genus Protopterus; species Protopterus annectens. The sequence goes on from NC_056749.1 coordinate 159,144,048, forward strand.
TATCATACACCTTCCATGTAAAACTTGCCCAAGACTCTGTACCAACCCCTCTGGTTACTTCATTCAGATTTGCTGTACATTGTAAGGCAACACCACCAGCTTGCCTGCTGCCTCCAGAGCTAACTGCCGGAACCTGGAGAACTGAAAGTGAGACAAACTGTCAGCAATCTCCTTCCTAACACCTGCTTAATGCACATCTGGAAAACAAAAATTAATAACCAAGTTCTGCAAAACCAGCTTTCATAATACTAATAAAATTGCAGCAAACAACCTCCCGAGTGAATACCTACAAATCGCAGCTGATGCTCTGGCCGACCCAGTATCCATCTTGATTAACCGATCTCTGTCAGAAAGTTACGTTCCCAAACTGTGGAAAGTATCACATATAATTCCCCTCCACAAAGGCAGACCTTCCACAGAACTAACCAATTACCACCCCATAGCTATTCTCTCTCCACTCTCCAAAATGCTAGAGAGATGCATACACTCTCAGGTCTCAGAATACCTCCTTACTAACAACCTCCTTTCCAGTACTCAGCATGGTTTCCAACCAAACCATAGTACCACCACTGCCTTACTCTCCTTTACTAACACTATCCTTCAGTATAAAAACAACGGCTATCTCTCCTCTGCTACTTTCCTAGACCTATCTAAAGCATTTGACATGGTCCCACACAAACAACTTATCTCTGTCCTCAATAACCTATCTTTCTCTCAATCAGTCACCAACTGGTTTCAGAGTTACCTGTCTGACCCCCAACAATCCGTTGTATGGCAGAATGACATATCTCCCCAACTACCTGTCTCTATAGGGGTACCCCAATGATCCATCCTTGGACCCCTACTCTTCTCTGTTTTCACCAATAATCTAGCCTCTGCCACCAAACATGGCACACTCATACAATACACAGATGACTCAACCATCATCTGCTCAGCCCAGTCCCTACCCAAACTGCAAAAAGTCACACAGGAAGCCTTTTTCTCTGTTGAAACGTGGTTATCCGATGCCCAATTAATACTCACCCCAAACAAAACTAAACTACTCATCTTCCAACCCACCAAACATACTCAAAACAACTCTCTCTTTAACATCACAGCAAAAGACAACACCACTATATATCCAACTGAACACACCAAATTGCTAGGAGTGGAAATAGACAAACTAAAATCTGACATTCACATATCCATAACCATAAAAAAAGTCCACAAAAAAACTAGGAGTGTTATGCAGAAATAAGCAACTTCTCACCAAAGCAGCAAAGATTTCAATAGCAAATTCCCACCTTATCTCCACCCTACTTTATGCCTCTCCAATATATACCAACCTAAGGCAATGCGATCTAAACAAGCTAGAGACCACAACAAAATCGCCAAATTTGCCACAGGGGCATCCTACCGTAGTCACCACTGTCTCTCACTTGCTGAACTAGGCTGGCTTGAACTCCCTCACCTCCTTCAATGGTATCAACTCTCACTCACCCACAAACTAGTAAATCATCCCCTAAATGTCCCACCCCTCCAGAATCTACTGCAACCCTGTCGCACCACCAGACCACTAAGATCCAGCAACAAAAATCACTTGCAGATCACCAAAGCCAATAACTCTGCTGGTGAAGCACTATTCTCTTGCACCATAGCCAAATTATGGAACTCCCTCCCACCCACAATTACCTCCATACCATCATGCACCCACTTCAAAACTTTACTAAAAGCACACCTAAAAACATGTTGGCTATGCCCTTGCAACTCCCACTCAAATATCACCCACCCCATCCATCCACTACCTTTCTTTCCACTCCACTAACTACCTTGATTATAGCAAGCTCAGATGTTCATAAGCCTAGTACTTATTATACAGCAGGAACTGCTTATTGTAACATTTGTTAATATATGTTATGCACTTCACAGATAAAGATTCTAGTTGTCTACTGATGTACTATGGTCCTCATCTGTAAATATGTTGTAAGCAATTGCTATGTTAAATTGTTGATCGCTATGTAATCCAGTGTAACTACTGCGTGTTTATTTTAACTGTGGAGCTTTCCTCCCTGGGCCTCTGCTGAAAATGAACCTACATCCAGTCGGACACTCCCAGTCAGCAAATGTAAATAAATAAATAAAAGCAATTTAGACTTCACTGTCTTAGAATGTAAAACTTGAACTGATGCAATATTGTCCAAATGAAAAAGAACCCTCTTTCCTGGCAACTTCTCCTGCTACACCACAGATGCTACCCAAATTCCATTCATCTTTCTAATCTGTCAGCCATTGGGTAGCAAACCATTCACAACTAAAAAATGCCCCCATCCCAATACCCCCACTGCGTCTATAAACAATTGCAATTCCACTTGACCAACCAAATCTTTCTGCCAAAAGGAAACACCATTAAAATACTCCAAAAAGGACAACCACAGTGCGAAATCCTCATGCACAAGCTTACCAATCCTCACACAATGATGTTTACTTCTCCCACCTTTTAACAAGAAGGCCACAAACCTACAAAAAAGTATGACCTGAATGAATTGCCCGACATGCAAGATTCAATATCCCTAAAACCTCCATGACATCCCTAATCTGCTTCTTGTCCTTGGACCTCACCCACCCAATCTTTTCCTTCAAATGTGTTAACTTCTCAAATGAAAACAAAACAATCTGCATCCTGCATCCACTAGCAAACCTCTAACTTCTGTGTAATCAATGGGACACCCAGATCCTCATACATTCCCCAAAACTCTCATGTACCCTCCAATGCTCCTTCAATCCCTTCACCTTCTATTAAAAAATCATCCAAATAATGTATCACCTTCTGACTGCCCACCCATTTCCAAATCCAATGGAGTGCAGCGCCATAATTCCTAAAAGTGGCACAGGCCTCTGAACACTCCATCGGGCATAACCTTTTCAAAGTAAAACTTGTTCTTAACCACCAAGCCTAACAATGGTCACTGTTCCTCCCGAAACAGTAGTAACCGAAAAGCAGATTCAATATCCAGCTTAACTCATTAACCCCAACTACTGTCTTATAGCGCTTCTGTGCTTACATCCGAGCATGCTATCAGACAGTAGGAAATGTGAGCTGTTACCCCCCCTGAGTGCCTTTCACAGACGCATGAAAATGTAGTGTAGGTTTGTAGATCAGATTAGTGTAAAACATGCCGAAATCGTAACTGAATTTGTTGTTTACCTAATATAGTTACGATTCAGTGTGTTTTTCCATGCTGGTCACATTAAACTTTTAGGAGAAAATCTCCTTTTAAAGTGTTTGCTCTAGCAAGTGGTGGCACCCAATCGGATTCTTGCAATCCAAGCCACCACTTGCATAATTATTGTAGTGTGTGTGTGTGTGTGTGTGTGTGTGTGTGTGTGTGTGTGTGTGTGTGTGTGTGTGTGTGTGTGTGTGTGTTTGACAGAAAAGAGGAAAAGCACAGTAACTGAAATTATGTAACTAGGTTATAAATATTCGCCATTATTCAAACTCTCTGTAAGGATATTGTAAGGAGTCACAATAAACCTGGTGATTTCTGTTCTTTTCACTATACCATGAGTGACACAGTGACTGTGCTTTAGGTAAGAGTTTAGCCCATCCATAGACAAATCAGACTCATCCATTTCCTTGTAACCAAACCTCGGGAGTCAAGCATTACCAAGCAATACAAATTTCATTTTAAAAAAAAAAACACATTTTAAACATTAAAACAGGGCCAAAGTATATTCTAAAAGTGCTCCTGTGCACTTTTCCTTGGAAATCCAGAGATAATTGACTTTTGGGAAATTTTAGTGCAAACATATATCAGTGCTCCCTTCCTACGAAGAAGGGAATCACTACCCCTAAGTAAAATAATGACCAGCTCTGTGCACCAAGGAGCAACATTGTAAACAAGGTAAATCATTCTATAGTACCACATACAGAAGACTTTGACAAGGACAGTATAAGTATTTACATTCAACATACTACTTGGAAAAGCAGAAACAACCATAAAAGCTGTTCTCATAAACCTTAGCCCTACTACTGAACTCGTATATACTACTCCTTATTCTTATTATCATACAGGCACATACCGGAGACGAAACTAGGAGAACCCAACTTGCTGACACTTTCATGTCACCCCCACAAGTGTCATAATAAGAGGCATGTCAGTTTCCGGAACTCAGCAGTTGAGCTCTACACAGGCCAAAATTCACAGCAATGCTGTAACCGGTCACGTTTCAAATAAAACCCCTAAATTAAAACGAGTTATGCCGCGCTGGCCATAACTAAACACAGACGCAGGCCCCTTCCTCCTTAACCAAAATATACATGAAAACTAGGTCTATGGGATGTTTTAGAATACATAGAACTGCACGACCCTATGGAAAGTCAAACATACACAAAATATATTCAAAGACAAAAGTGCACAGTAAAAAAAACACTTCAATTTTATCTATCACCACCTGAAATGCGCTGTTTCCTGACCTCTCACCATACAGGGCACACCCCCCCCCTTCCATGAACAGTTAGGAACAAGTTAAATACTTTTAATACACATTTAATACTAATGCATAAAATATTACTGCAGCAATATACTGCATATGCAACAAATTGCAGACTTTAAAGGTGATGGAAACAAACTTAAAACAACAGCTTATATAACTGCTAATATTCACTAGATGCCATCCTATAGGTGATCTTACTACAAATCTTCTAGTTGGTCCATGAGGAGTTGAATAAACAAAACTGCCAATTGGCGAATCTGAAATGCACACCATGTTATTACTGTTACTAGCAGTCTGTGAACCACATGTTGGTGAAGCAAGAATGTGACTAAAGCCAGAACTCAGACAGATGATATTGTCGGGCAAGAAGCATCTTTGCTATGTCATAAATGATAATTTAATAATCATACAATTCTGAGCCTCTTTCCATTACTAATAACATATGTTTATTTGTCATTCATATTTGCAACTGGTGAGCATCAGATCATACCCAAGCAGCATTCCAGCCACATAAAAAAGTTTTTTATAATGAAGTTGCAATGGGACTAAAGAAAATGTTTATCATTTTAAAAACAGGAACCAATAGTAAAAATTGTCACAGTTAGGAAATCAACTACACTAAAGGCTAATACCATATCATTCTGCAATCTGAACTGCAGAAAATGGTGTAATATCTTATCTCAGCTAGAATTTTCCTCAGGATAATCTTATTCCATGAAAAGTGTCTTCCATGCAGTTGTATTACTGGCTTATGTGTCTTTCTAAGTTACCATGTCCCATATCAACACTGCATTTGATGACCAACTGTTCAAACATTACCTGAGTTGCCATTTGTCACTTATTCGGTTTCTTGTATTCACATGCTGACCTATGGTAAAATGTAATGGTCTGTTATTAATAAGTTGAAAATGTACTTTGTGTGTTTGTATTCTAACATCTTATTTCACTATGACTCATCTAGCTATTTTCATATACAAATTATTAATAAACTCATATTGTTGTCCTTGTCATTATCTTTATATGCACTACCTTGGACATTTTCGAGTGTGTATTATCTACTGTGACTATGAAGCTTGCGCCTTTGGAAGGTCTACTACCAGTAGGGAGCTACCATATATTCTGGGCAATATTCCTGGCTTTGCAGTCATGTCTGGAATTTAGGTGGGAAGAAGGGTTCAGTAATACACAAGTGTTGTACTATTTTTACTAATCCAGTCTTCTCCTAACAGATGACAATGAGTCTGTTACATAACAGCTGCACAAGATCATATAATGAATGCCTGCTCAACAGGTTATGTGCAGCAATTATCACATTAACAATAAATGCAGTTACAATATAGCACTGCATCATTATCACTTTTCAGGTAAAACTCTCAGCAGCTGTCACTGGTATTCACATAAGTAGAAGTCATTATCACACTGATGAATGCATAAGCCAGATGTGGGTTGTTGTTTATCTGCAGTCATTTCAATCCACCCCCCCCAACCAGTTTCTTTCTGTCATTTTTACAATTTGTTTTATAGACAGTAAAGTCCACATTGTGGTTATATACTTCATATTTTTCTGAATTACTGCAATTTTTACATTGTATCATGTACTAATTTTCTGTATGGAGTACTGGATTTTGGTTATGGAAATTATGAATTTGTCATATTTCAGTAAATAACTTTGCTAGGGAACAAGTAATTGTGCTACATAATACCTCATTTTAAAAGACAGTGTTAGTCCTTACAACATGGTAAAAGAACTGTGCCCGTGGGCTGTACACATGTACAGGTATCACAGTTTCTTTAGGACTTCTGTTACAGAAATTATGATTTTTTTCATATTTTGGTAAATAACTTTACTAGGGAGAAAGTAACTGTGCTAAGTAACACCTCATTTTAAAAGACAGTATTAGTCCTTACAACATGGTAAAAGAACTGTGCCCATGGGCTGTACACACATACAGATATCACAGTTTCTTTAGGACATCTGTTATGGAAATTATGATTTTTTTCATATTTTAGTCAATGACTTAGCTAAGGAAAGATGTAAATGTGTTAAGTAATACCTCATTTTGAAGACAGTATTAGTCCTTACAATGTGGTAAAAGAAATGTGGCCTTGCACTGTATACATGTACAAATACTGCAGTTTGTTTAGGGCTTATGTTATGGAACTTATGAATTTTTTTCATACTTTGGTAAATAACTTTGCAAGGAAGCATGTCAATGTGCTAAGTAATACCTCATTTTGAAGACATTATTAATAGTTCCAACATGGTAAAAGAACTGTGTCTGTATGCTGTACACACGCACAGATATCACAGTTTGTTTAGTCTTGTAGGATTATGAAAATTATAAATTTCCAGTACTTCTCATTATTATGCCCATATCTTTGCAAGGGAGCATGGTGATGACACAAATGATGCATCATTTTAAAGCTGACATTGAGCCACACAAATTTTATACTGATAGATATCCTGTCTGTTACACGTGATGAGATATTATGGTTTATCAATTATGATAAATATAATATTAATCATATTTCTGTGAATATCTCCATAAAGGAGCATCACATAGTAATGGTTAAGATATCATTTTAAAGCTGACATTCATACAAACAAATTAAATACAAACTATGTGGGTCTACGTGGTATATTCACCAATATATTATGCTTTGTTTTTACAAAAAGGTAAACAATATGCACAATATTAGCATTCCTTGGTAAGTATTTAATAATAACTTAAATGCACACTATCAACATTTACATAGTTGGAAAGGTCAGTATCTACTGAACAACTTTCATATTTACATTTTTGGTCTAGCTATTATAGTTAATGATGAACATTTGTTTTCTGTATGGTATTACAAATGGATTTTCTGAAAATGAGCTCAGGCTGCACTGTTGTTCCTATGGTGGAAGTAAGCAGGAAGCATTTGTTGAGCTGCTCCGGAGTGAATGAGTTAACCAACCATAGATCTGTAAACCCCTGAATGTCTAGCACCACGTCATCCAATAAAGCATACCTAACCTTCGTATTTTCTACAGAAATTAAATCATTAATATAATTCCCTTCAGGACAGGACAAATGGTAAATCACCTGAAATTCAGCAGGCAACTTCTTAGGGACCAAACCCAATGGCATCACCCTAAAATAGTCAAAGGGAGGACATTCAAACAGGCCCAGTAACCTACCTGCACCCCACTCCTTCAACATCTCCTCCCAGCCCCACCCAGAAAGCAAATTCTTATAGATTGATCCCTTCCCCTTTACCCAACTTAATAGAAAAGCCTATGGAAAATCCTTTAATTAACTCATCTGCCACTATCAAATCAGGAAGTTGCCTAAGCATGTGCCACAATGCCCATACTTTAATAGGCAAATCTGTCACTTGATCTTCCCCTCTGTCTCAGGAAAGCCACTCCTCCCCTATGCAATCAAAAATTACCTCATCCCTGAAAGCCTTGAAATTCCAGGACCAAATGAGATAATGCTCCCTACCTCAATGAGAAATGAACCTTGAGTGACCAAATTCCCTTCCTGATGGCCACACTGAATAGCTGGATGTGCACCCATACACTTTTAGCAAGTGTGCGAGAATCTGCACACCATCCATGAACAATGCTCCTCATTAAAAGCCTAGAACACTCCAACCCTTTCCACTCCTAGCTTACCCCATCTCTTAGTGGCTCAAAGTTATCCATCATTGTGGCTAAACAAATGTTGGAGTGCCTAACTTCCCAAAGCAAGGATTGATCCACTACTTTCTACTTTAGGAACTGCTATTCTTACCACAGCCAGCCATTACCCACCCATCCCCTCAGTCATTGTGCCTCAGTAATCATAAGAAAATAATCCAACAGAGGTAATGCCATGGAGATATCCTTCCCCAACCAAACTGCAATGTAATATACAAAACCTCACTTCTTGTTTTCAGCTTACCCACTCTTCTCTGCCCCAATGCTACTAAGGCAGCCAAAAGATTTTTGCTATTCGCTGTCTCAGATTCCAAGAAATATTGCAGCCACTCAACATAAATTAACTGAAAAATATCCACATCTTTTCCTTAACAAAAGTGAGTATGTGTGGGGTCAAAAAGGCACCCCCCCCCTTCCACCTGATCCAAGGCCTGTGTAGCTAGGCAATCCCAAATCTGAGTTCACCACTTGCTTCTGCAATTCAATGCTGTATAAACAGGACCATAAACACCCTAATGATGACCCTAAGCTACACTCTCCACTCAATGTGCCCATCTGGACCTGTCTCCTTCATTAAACCTCTCCCAATCCATTACTGCTTTTATAATTTCCCTGGGATGCTGAAGTGTCTCCCCACCTGCAACTACTCCCAAGCTAACCCCAAACCACACCAAGTCAGACATGTCTGCCTGAGTCCCCAACAGAGCATCTTTACCTGTCATTTCCTCATGCACAGCTCCACCAGCCAGAATGTCCACTCTGGCACTCTCTGCCAACTATCTTGTTCACTTCCCCCTGGGCCACCAATCTGCTCTTCAGTGTCTGTCCTCGACTCTTCCTTCTGGATACACTGGCTACGTCTGCTGCAGCAGACTTACTCATTGGCAACTTCTGAAACAGGTCTTCAGCATGTGGTATGATGATTGCCCATCTTTGTCTCAAACTCTGCGCTTGAGCCATCTGTCAAAAGAAAGAAAACAATGAATACTCTGCACATGCACAAAAAAAAAAAATGACTTCATAGAGTTAATGTTACTTCCAGCATAGACTAGTCCTACTATGGTGCCTTCATTTAACCTTCCATTTTTATGATTAAATTGTACCAAAACATAATGACATCATATTTAAATGCTAGAAACAGATACCACACTGGATCTTAGTCAGACACCTAGCTGCTTTAATAAAAGCTTACTGATGATTGTTACCTAATTAAAGTTCTTCTTTTTTTATATTATCCCCTTACAGCTTCTCTGGGTAATACTTACACCCAAAACTTTAACAAAAGTGGCCACAGCATCATGGAATATAGGTCAAAAAATAGGTAAGTTTGCTCATGACTGCAAGCTAGGCAGCACTGTTCTTTTGACTAACACATAAATTCTTCACAAAGGGTTGAACACATCTCATACATGGTGCAAAAAATAGTTTCCTGAACTTATGAAGCATGACTTTCAGAAAGCAGGTGGTTCCTGCAGCATGCTCTAATGAGAAGAAACTGCTTATAACAGTTTCTCTTATTAAAGACTTGGGTACAATTATAGATAAGGATTTCACCTTTGACCAAGAAGTTGCACCGGTGTGGTAATAGAGGCCTATGGTGTGACCCATATACTACAACCTGCCTTCCACCCCTCCCTACGGCTGTTAACATCTTAACATGCATGCACTATGATGACTGTTATTTGTGGATGCCTCATGGCCCATGAGCACCACAGAATTCACTGGGCAAACAAGAAACTAGTAAATGACTCCACTATAATAACAAAATGAACCAGGAAAGGAAAATGTCCACAAATCCTGACAATGGACTCTCAGCTGGTGAGAAATACAGCAAGCAAATAATGCCAGCAAAATAGTGAACAACAACATGGACAAACATAAAATTGCCAAGCACAATGCAACCATCACTCTACCACGGAAAACTCACCCATGAGCCAAATACCATATTAAACCTGCAAACCCATGAATATAACACAATCTCCCACCAGCAATGTTTCAAATGGACAAAACTGTACCTCAGCTATCCACAAACTTGCCAACAAAAGCAAGCTCTTCTGAATAAAATAAAATAAAATACATAACAAAATACTTAACACACCTGGAACACTGCCTAACAAAACCATACCGAGCAAACATAAAAAATAAATAAATAAATATATCACTCACCAGCTACCCTCATACATAAGCTATTAACCCGAGGTCTGCCTGTTCAAGAAGTACCTACTGGTCATCTTGGATGTAGTCCTTGCAATAGCAAGTTCACACCTAAATCTGCTACCCTTCCCCACTACACTCACATAAAATACTCTAAGTCCCTCTCCACCTCTACCTCACTTCCTCACGAACTCTTCTACCTGCTAAATTAACTCCTCTCTGCCCACTGCTCTGCCTAACCTCATTCCACTTCTATCTTTCCCCCCTTTTTCCAGACCCTAACCCCCTTTTTATCATGTCTGCATAACCCCCAAATGCTGAAGGTGTCCATGGACAAAATGGTTTGTTCCCAAATCTCATTTATGTTATTCTTATCTTATTTCATCTAAAAGAAAAATATTTCGGATTCCAACTTCCATGATCATCCACAAATCTAAGAGCAAGTGCCCTCATTATACACTAATATGCTTCCTACACTACTATACTGTCCTATTTTTTTCTTGACTTTCTAAGCAGATCTCTCTTGCTATCTCATGCTTGGCAAAATCAGCTTATCTCACTTTCTTCACATCTATCTCCACCTTCAGCCTTCTCTCCACTATGCAATAAAAATACATTCATAGTTGTATAATGTTACCAATATGAAGTCTCACATAAACTGCTGTTCTTTGTCTCACCTACCTTAACCCTCCGTTCCTTTCTCCATTCTCGTCTTTGCCTCTCAAAATATACTGCAAATATCCACACACTTACAATGCAATTACTCTCTACTGTAGACAAAATGTCAATGTTTCTGAATATTACGTCTGTGTATAATGTTTGAGTTTTATACTTGTAACTTTCCTTTTTTGTGTGCATTAACTGTATTCACCAAAGCTGAGAATGAAATGGATGACGTTGTTCAGTCAACAAGTGTAATAAATAAATAAATAAAAAGGTAATGTATGAAGAAGTTTTACATTTATTTATTTTATTTTCCTTTGTTGTCTGGGTTAGGCTAGAAGTCTTTTTTCAAGGTAGACCTGAGGTGGTATTTATACTGCAAGGGAACTTTGGCTAGGGCATTAGGGAACTTCCCCTACTTTTTTTTTCATATGGGGACTTAATTCTCTGTTATGTTTCTTGTCTTCTGGTCTGGGCACATAGTTGTCTCAGAGAAGCAAGAAGCCAAAAATCAAACATGGAGCAGGAAGGAGGTGTTTTTCAGGTATTGGATATGAGGGGAGCTGTTAAGCAAACAACAGAAAAGTTGAATATGTTAAATAATGAATCAGGGGTTAAGCGGAGTGAAAAGAACAGAGAAGGGAGTAAAAAAAGAGAAGCAGAGTTTGCAAAAAGAATGAATCAAAATAATTATTATGGATTTAAAGGAGCTATTGCAACAAAATGTATTTACAACAGATTCTACAACACCTGAGTGCGTTGTTACAACCCTCCAGTCAGGAGAGCTGTGGGATGTTTATTTGAAAGAACTAATTTAGAAGAGTGAACTGGAAAGTAAAGAGGCAGTGTTGTTGGATGAAATAATGAATAGAATACAAGAATTCTTCAAGAACGAAGTAAAAAAATCACATTGTATGTACAAACAGTAAGAGAAGGTGAAAGAAGAGACGAGAGAACAGAAGTAAGAAAAAAGCATCGGATGAGGATAAGTAGCAAAACAGAAAAGAAACTGAAGTATGAAATATGGGACAGCATAGTAGAATGTTCGATTTACTATATAGTGAAGTATATTCTGAGGCCTCACGTAATGAACTAAATTTAGCATATCGCAATATAGATTTAGAATTGGAACAACTACTTTTAAATTGCCAAATTACTTTAGATACAATTATTTAACAACTGAACATCCTAGAATACCAACCATATTTGGTGTGCCAAAAATCCATAAATCTATATTGAACCCACCTTTACGGCCCATTGTAGACGCTAAGGCCTCAAAAACTTAGCATAGCTAAATATATTGACAACAAAATGAAAAATGTTTTAGATAGCCGTACAACTATAATAAAGGAGTCATGGGACTTCCTTAGAAAAGTTAAGTTTGTATAGGAGGAGCCTTATCTTGGCTACCATTGATGTTTGCGACCTTTTCTCAACTATTCCACATGAATTAGGCCTTGAATGGTTTTATGACTATTTGTGCACTAATACTACCTTAAATCATGAGACCATTCTTACTATTCGGACTTGTATGGAAATCATTTTGGAAAACAACTTCCTTACATTTGAGGGACATCTGTTTAGGCAAAGACAAGGGGTAGCAATGGGTGCATGTTGTGCTCCAATTTTTGCAAATGCGGAATTAGCACAATGGGAGGACCTATTTGTGCTAAATTCTGAATACAGGACTTCATGGGTATTGTATGGGTGACACCTTGATGATATTGTCCTGTTTTGGAATGGTTCCGAACAAGACCTGAATAGGTTTTTCTCTTATATTAATGGCACTACTAGTTTTCTGAAATTTACTATGAATAAAGAACTAGATCATGTCAACTACTTGAATTTAACTATTAGGGAGGATTATGTAAACAACTGTTTTACATCTCAGTTATACAGAAAACCAACTTATTCAAACACCTTATTACATTTTACTAGTGCGCACCCATTACACCAAAAGAAAGCCCTTGTCAAGGGCCAATATGTTAGATTGGCCAGAATGATTTCCGATACTGAGGATTTTTATAATGAATGTGATATAATGCTGAATATGTTTCTAAGAAGAGGTTACCCTGAGTCCTTTGTTATGGATATTATTAAAGAGGTTAAAAATAAGAGGATTAGTGGACATTTTACCTCCTTATTGAGTCAGGGTAACAGTGACAATCAGGATAACAGAAGAAAACAAAATATAGATTTTGCACTTACACTTACTTATACACCTAATTTCAATGAAATTAAGTATGTGATAAATAAATATTGGAAAATTTTCAATATTGATATGGATGTACAGGAAAGAGTAGGCAATAAGCCTATAATAGTATACAAGAAGGACATCTCACTTAAAGGACTGCTTGAGAAAAAACAACATGGTTTGAGGGAGGGGGGTACCTTTAAATGTGGTAGATGTCCCCAATGTCCATACATTATGGACACTGACAAAATTAAACTTAAAAACATTGGATTTATAACTAACAACAAGAAAATTTACTGCTATAGTAAGGGAGTGGTTTATATTGCCGTTTGCAAAGTATGTGAAAACTACTATGTGGGAAAAACAAAAAATGCACTTAGGCTTAGAATATATCAACACTTGTATGATATTAAGCAGATGAATGTGAACAATGCATTATATACGCATATCAGTAATCAGCCAAACCATGCCTTTAGACTTTTTATATTAGAGCAAGTCGACCTGGGCCCTAGGGGAGGACCTGTAAATGACTATTTAGAATTTACTGAACTGAAATGGCAAATCAAATTGAATGCATATCATTCTCCAGGGCTGAATGACAGAATCTCATTGGCTTCGCTTTTGAGATTAAAACATATGTTTATGCTATGACAGTATGCAATGATATGTAATTTTTTATTATGTCATTTTTTATTATTTTTTATTATATAATATATTACACTGTTTTCTATCTCATTAGCTGTTTTGTTTAAAGTTTTTATTAGACAGCATTACATAATTTTTATATGTATATTTATGCATCTAAAAGTCATTGCGATGCCTTCTTTTGACTGTTATTAATTGGTAGGAAGTAATGTAGATTCAACCAGTGCACTGATTGGACCGCAACAGTATTTTAAACTTGGGTAGCCAGCAATTTTATGTTCTGAAGAAGTCAAACATTTGATGAAAGCGCTTAACTTCTGTTCTACGTACTTTTGGAACTTTATAGTGTGTTTTATACTACTGGATTTTTGGAGTTTTGTCCTGTGTACTTCGTGAGAGATATTTGTAACCAGATTGTGATTTTTTATGTGTGTTTGAATTTATATAAAGCACTGTTTATATAAGTTAAGGCTCCGTCTTTTGTGAAGTACCTTATGTCTACATTTTAAGCTCAGTATATAAAAAAATTCTTAGAACAACAGGAAACAAAGAAAGAATAAACATCCTTGGAACTTATATGTTGTGCAAGCATTTAATAAAGAAGCAAAAAAAGAATATTCATATAACTTTTCCTGAAATTGAAAGAGATAATTTAAAGGACTATTTAACTGCTGTGTTGAGATGCAATGGCCATTACAAAGATTTATGACAATAGAGGTTTATGGACTAGGAGGTGGGAATGTGGTGTTATACTGCAAATGTAAAATGGCAAATTATACGACCACCCATTAATATTCCAAAACATGCATGCTGATTGGCCAGTGTGCCCATTCTAAATCCCACAATATACCAACAGAAAAAGGTCCGGTCACCCAGACTTTTTTCCGTGGGTATAAAGTGTCCAAAACCTTTTTTTTTAAAAAACAGAGCAATGGAGACTTTCTTTTCTCTGGTGCTTCCATTTCAAAGCATTGATGTACTGGGTATGCATAGGAACCCAAGTCCCATATGCATGCACAGTACATCAACACAAGGAAGCAGTATATCACCACCAGCGGAAGAACAGTAACGTGCCGTTAAACAAAGACATTATTTAAGAAAAGTATTTTTTTTCTTAAATAATGCAATTGTATAATAGCAAAAACCAACTCCATGGTTGTGGTATATTGAAATTTACCCACAGTTGGCTTTAATCACACCAACCATGGGTAAATCGTCAATATACCACACCACGTCATCGGTTATTGCTTAAATAATACACTTGCCCACTATAATTAATGTAGAGGGGAATAAGGGATTGGTTAAATACTGGGGTCAACCAAAGACATGATTTTTTTTGTGGTGAAAATGACCATTTCATTAATAATTGTGACAAAAAGAAATGTTTAATTTGTGGTAAATGTCATGAAACAAAAAAGAAAATTTGAGCAAAAATGGATAAAGTATGAAAAAATAGAACATTCATGGATGGGCTGTAATTTTAGAGAGAAACATGCACAGGAAACAAAGGTAGAACAAGAAAGAGAGATTGCTTTAGTAGATAATATAGAAGAGACAAGAACAAAAACAGAATTGAGGAAGATATAAGGATGAAAATAAAAGAGTAAATGGGGGGAAGAAAAGAGGAGAGGCAGAATAAGAATTAAGTAATTCAAGTGGTGAAAGGGAATATAAATGTTTAAGAGGTAAAAGTAAATGAAATTCTATTGGGAAGAGAGTGAAATCAGAAAGTGCAAATTTAAAAATATAGGGATAGGAGAAAACAAAAATGGAAAAAGGATAAAAGCAATAGAAATGTTTCCAGAAAGTGAGAATCCTAGCCATAAATGTAAACAGTATAAAATATGTTCAATGAAGGTTAGGAGTGTTGGAATGGTGTAGATTGTTAGATATGGATGTCATAATATTGACATAAATAAGAACAGCAACAGAGGAAGAAAGAATATAAGTAAATGGGTTATAGGAAGATAAAGTTACATGAAATATAGGAGAAGAAAAATGGCCAGGCATAGCAATTTTATGTAAAGAATGTATAGACATTTTGGATTACACATTTGTAGTATTAGGAAGAATACTGATAGATATAACATGGAAGAACCAGGTATACAGGGTGATCACACTTTATGCATACACTTTACAAAAACAGAGAGAAATTATGTTTTGAAAAATGCTTGATTAAGTTAGTTTGAATATGCAAATTATAGTAGTTTGAGAGTATGATTTAAGACATGAGAGACAAGAAGGAGCAAATGTAAAGGCTAATCTGGACTTGATTAACAGTGGAAAATGTATTTGTCCTGGTCCCCTTCAATAACACACATCACACCAAATGACATTAGACGACCTTTATTAGATTTCCATAACATAGCTTTGATCACCAACTTTATTAATTACAACTATTCATGATATAATTGATTCTAAATAATCATAACATCTTTGTAATGTTAATCAGGGCAGTTTACCTACTCACCCTGCCCCAGTAAGCAGCATCCATACCTCTACTCACTTACTTTACTTATGAAGCAGCATCCCATCTCACTTCATACACCATCCATTGAATTACCTTCCACCAAATAAGCACCATCCTCACCTCAGTTTGCTTAACTATTCAGCAAGCTTCCTCCAGCTACTCATTTCCTTTACCCAGATCCTTGAAATGAACATCCAGACATCAGAGGGGGAACAGAAGAGGGCAATCCTATCCCTCTTCTTCTTCACCTATCCCACTGATAATATAACCGTACACCCCACCATCGAATAGAGGGAGGGTAGGTGGGTAGCAAGTTCATGTCAAAATGTGATTGCTTAACCCAACTACACTAGATTAAACCATTTAAGCCCCTCCCCATCATTATCTCATTTCCTCCCAACCATCCCTGCCTCCACTTAACCCTTTCACCTCCCCAACCCACTTAAGTCCCCTTAATATTAACCTAATCCCCCCCCATGAAGATGTCCTGGGACAACTTTGTCTGTTGTCAAACTTCATTTGTCCTGGTCCCCTTCAATAACACACATCATACCAAATGACATTTGATAACCTTTATTAGATTTCCATGATATAGCTTTGATCACCAACTTTATTAATTACACCTATTCCTGATATAATTGATTCTAAATACAGCATAACATCATTGTAATGTTAATCAGGGCAGTGTACCTACTCACCCTGCCCCAGTAAGCAGCATCCATACCTCTACTCACTTACTTTACTTATGAAGCAGCGCCTCATCTCACTTTATACACCATTCATTGTAATGTTAATAAGGCCAGCGTACCTACTCATCCTGCCCAACAAGCAGGGTCCATACCTCTGCTCGCTTACTTTACTTATGAAGCAGCGTCCCAACTCACTTCATACACCATCCTTTGAATTACCTTCCACCAAATAAGCACCATCCTTACCTCAGCTTGCTTATCTATTCAGCAAGCTTCCTCCAACTACTCATTTCCTTTCCCCAGATCCTTGAAATGAACATCAAGACATCTGAGGGGGAGCAGAAGAGGGCAAGCCTATCCCTCTTCTCCACCAACCAGACTGACCAGGCATTTCCCCCTCCCTTCTATCCAAAATTGTTCAATCCACTTCCCATAAAGGGAAGGGTCAAGCCAGACATCATTTGGTGTAGCCATCATCTGTAAAGCACCGAAACTAAATAAAGTAGGATTACCGTGCCCCCATTGTAACACCGGAACATCCACACCAAGAGAACACATACCCTTTTAGTCTGCTGCTTTCAAAGCTGAAATCATGGCTCAACCTGAATGTATTGATAGCCTATAACCACAACAAAACAACAAACTATAACCCCTTGAACTCAAGACGGCACCCAGTCAAACAACTAGCAGCAAGTCTCATACCCATGACTCTCTTAACCGTAGCATATCACCTTAGCCCACACACTACACAGTTCTATATGTGCAACAACTCCATTACCATAGGGAATAGTCTAACAACAAAACTTTAATGTCCTAACGTTAGATGGCAGAAATCCAGCACCCCTTGAAAACTCACCTATGCTCAACAATGAAATACTCTACATGCCAAGCCATAAACACCCCAATTCACTCATTACCAAACCATTCTTAACCCCTGTTTGTCCCTAGCCTTTCTCCTCAAAAGCTCTCTTTCTTTATGTTACCTATACCACTAGTATCCTACAGCTGCCTTATCCTGCAACCAGGCTTCCTTAAACCTCCTACCTCCCCTGTAACAATGCATCCAGTTTCTAAAACTACCCCAACACAGCCACCTACCTGCCATGCTTCCTAAAACCCTATCTAAAAAATTCACCCAAACCCCAAGGGAAATGATCCTTGTGCTATTCTGTAAAGCATTAACCTGGTATGTAACATCAACACTACCTACTCAAGAGACAAACCTGTCACCCCAAGATGCCACCCATAGGAACAAACTCCAGCATCATGTTAAACCCTCCTTGGCCCTTCCCCCACATACGGTTCAAACAACTGGATGAGTGAATATGACCACCCAAGGTTCCAAGAAAGCAAGGATTGAACTTCACTGGCTTGCAGGAGCCGTAGGGCTGTAGCCCAATAAGTTCCTGTGCTCCTATGAACATCGTGACTCTATGCATCCCGTGGGATCCCCACACTCTCCATAAACCATCCCTGACAGTTTTCCCCTTTGGCCCCTTTACCTAACTCTTCCTTACTTGCCCCCTATACCAATGCAATAATCAGCTCCCATTAATTAAACACAGAGCTCAAACATGCCTTACTAAGATGATTACTCAGACCCTCCTTGTGCCCCATTCAAGTGGCAAGAATGTCCATCCTATCAAAACATCACCTTTCATATCCCCTTTTCAAGCCACCGCATGATGCCTTCTGCACTCCAGCAATCTGGAAAGAAAGAAACAATGATAAATTCTATGTGCACACATACCCTGATTACTTAACATGGAGGCACTGACCAGGACCCCTGCCACCCAATCAAACCCTTACCTATGGCAAATGGCCATGCTCCCTTTACTATTGAATACAAATGTCCAAAAGCAGGGACAACTTTCAATGTTAATCTAACATACTAACGGTTAATAGAACAGATTGTACAACCCATTAACCCTGACTCAGAATGCCTGCCCTCTAGTGTAAAATCCTCTACTCAACAACTTTGAAATCCACTTACTTCCATCAGTAACTGTTGCCCACTTGTGTTCCCCTTGTGTAACCTTCTCACTCACCACTGCTTCCATCATCTGTGAATTCACTGTATCACCACAACTGGTACTCAGCACATCACCATCTACAAAGAAAAGGACAAAATTAAACTCTCTAATAGTAATGAGCAGGCTCCACCTTATACCCACCTATTCCAAATTACAGCCGCAGTGTTCCAAGACCCCATATGCAAAAAAGAAAAAGACATGTAAAACATCCAAAATACATAACACACATTTCAAGGTGTCTTCAAGGACAACCTATCCTGCCAACCCAGGAAGAAATGTACCACCACCACCACTCCCATCTACGACAAAGCAGCCATAACTGAAGCTATCCATCCAATGGCCCTATCAAATACCCAAGATAAATTTAACTACCGGTCGAGTATGTTAAAAGTAAACCCCACACATGAAGGGACCTAGGGGGTGAAGTTGTATATGTGTCTTGTATAGAATAGCCCACTTAAGACTCAACCTAACTCATAATATATTGTGAATTCTGTGCTGTAGTCATTTGGTTGCTGTTACTGATAAAAGTTTCCTTTTTTGAAACTATTGGTGAATCTTGACATTTCTGACTTAATCTAATGCAGAATAGGGAGTAGATAACATAGGATCATTAAGATCATAGGAAGTCATTAGACTAATGGTCACAGGGCCCTTACAAGCCTAGGCAAGTTCAACCTGTGTTCCCAAGGGTGTCTGGTTCAAGCAGGCACTAAAATCTGCACCTATTGCCCTTGTCCAAGAGGGACACAGGTGGACCCCCCCCCCAGGGTGAATTTCCAGTTACCCATCCAATTGTCCAAATTGCACTTAAAAAGGGCCAATAAGGGCATGCTATCTGTTGTATATGTGTCCTACCACATGTTATTTCAACACTGTAATTTTTGTTGATTAGATATAAGTGGAGCTTTTCTCCTTGAGCCTCTGCTGAAAAAGGGCACTAGCCTAATCGGACTATCCCAGTCAACAAATGTCAAATCAATACATCAATAAAATGAACAGGAAGCTTGTTCTAAAGGTGGGGCAACCTCTCTGAGACAAATCTGTCTCTCCAGCAAGTCCTGTTGATGTCACATACCAAATCAAGCATCTCCTGACAAATTTATATTATTTATGGCCCTGTTGTACTGCTTATATTGGGATTTTCAAGGTTATCAAACTACTGGGTGGATATGAAGAGGAATATGCCTAACCTTTAGAATGGGGACATCCTCAGGTTTGTCTCTCAGAAAACAATAATCTGGTACCCCCCATAATGGACAACCTTGGTCCTCATGTAAGTGAAATTCCAGAAAAAACGAGTGATATGGTTACCAAAGTTGGGTGCTCTCCATTATTACCTGAAACTGCCACTAAACCTGACACCAGTAATGTTTTTAATTACTGCTAAATATATCTCATGGCTGTCATGATTTTACTACCCACTATCAATGCTACCAAACAACTAACCAGAAAAAAAAAAAAAATTGGCAACAACTGCTAATCTATCCTACCTGAAGCTGCTACTTTACTTCTAATGCCTTGACCCACTCCACTATCTCAGGCACAGTATAAAACATAAGGCAGCTGAAGTGTGGACCTCCAAGAAACTACAATAGCTGCATGGTAAGATAAACATGGCCTGTGAAACCATAGCCTCAGGAAAAGTCCGCAAAACCATGAATCACCGAAGAAACCAACTAAAGCAGACCGGAAACTTTCCAGGCCTCTCCCAAAACCAACTTGTAAGCAAAACATTGAACCACCAATAAAATGCACGTGAAAGCCACTTGCTCAACCAAGCAACCCATTGCAACACACCACCTTCAACTGTCGACCAGATACAGTGCACAGAAACTGCACAGTAAGGAAGCATGAGCTTGATATACCTTCCTCAAATCCTGATACTGAATGGAAATGGCATTTTTTTTATACTGTGTGCAACAACAACTAAGCTAAATGCATGCAGATGATATATTGTACATGGGTGCCTCACAGCCTTTTTTATAGTGGGAGAAGGAGCACTGCCCAAGGACTTCACTGGGACGAAGATGTCTGTAGTATTCTCACTTACACAGGAAGGCTGTTTCCTGTTTTATGAAAAGTCATCCACATTTTATACAGAAGGTTTACAAAATAAATTAATACAAATACCAGAGGAAATGCACGTTTATGTGATACTTCTTTGCACTTCATGACAACTGACAAGAAGGAAGCATTAACAACCGGGCCGCCATATACATTCCTGCTGTGATCGGGAAAGTCAGTTGTTTCAGTTTCTTTACAATTACGATACAGTCAGACCCCAGATGTCACAGACAGTTATTTATTTGACCTGGCAACACCTGCATAAACTGAATGAGTCATTCCTGCATCAAACGAAGAATGCTGACAGGTCTGACGTGGTTACGATAATATGCAGTACCATCAGAACTAGTAACACAGTGGTGTGTATCACCTGCATGTTTAAACAGAGCATTTACTATCTTTCTTATGTTAGACAAATATTTGTCCCAAAAAAAAAATAATAAAATGTCGCCTAATCTCAGGGGGATTTAAACCTGTCAGTGTAAGCATTCACTTTAGGATAAGTGATGAGGAGTTTAGCAATATCAACTCTTTCCCATCACAGTAGTCTCACACAGCGCAGGTGTCACAAAGGACTGTTATTCATGGGAACCTTCAGCCCGCGAAAAAAGGCCTCTTCCACAACTTCTTCCATTCTGAGGAGACAAGACAGCCCACATCTAAACCCCTATAATCATCATGCTGCAAAAAAAAGGGAGAAACAAAACAAAATGGAACCATCAACCCGAGAGACAAAACCTGGCCCCCAGCAACCGTTCTTTTCAAGGAACTAAAGGTGCAATATTTTTTTTTTGAATGGAATGTCTTGCTATTTCAATTACTTTACTTAAAGAAACATATATAACCTTTGAAGCTTTAGACATAAAATGAACTCATGAACTGAAAGTGCCGAAAAACGGAACACGAGAGAAATAGTGTGACACACTCAATTTCATCTGGCTACTACAACCACCTAACATTACCAATAATTCAATTTCGCCCCTAATCATTTAAAACAAACACCAACTAGGACATATGCATACTAAAACCTGAATGCTTACCACAAAAACTACCCACCTGTAGTCTGTAACCAACCTAATCCCAGGCCTACCTGTCCTCCATACTAGGTTGTCTGGGACGTAAGCTTGCATAGCAAGTTTACGCCAAAATGTGATTGCTTAATCCAACTACAATAGACTAAACCTCTTAAGCCCCTCCCCATCATTATCTCATTTCCTTCCAACCATCCCTGCCTCAACTTAACTCATTCACCTCCCCAACCCACTTAACTCCCCTTAATATTAACCTAACCCCCCCCCCCCATGAAGATGTCCCCGGACAACTTTGTTTGTTGCCAAACTTCATTTATGGGAAAACAAACACTGGACATACAAAATGGGTAATTTGAGAACTGAAATTGATTGTTTTATAATATCAGCAAGTTTAATTAAAAATAATATAGAAAGGAGTGAAAATTATGGGCTTCTGAGACCATGTAACAATTTGGATAGAGATTCAAGAGAAAACAAGTTATATAAAAATAGGTAGAGGCATAAAAATAATCAATGAGACAGATTTTAAAGATTATGTAAGGAATATAATATGTCAATTATGGTGAGATCATATAGACGTGAGAAGATTTTGTAAAGATTGGACAGGTTGGTGGATTAGTTTAAAAGAAAAATATAAAAAAAGAAGTACTGGAATGGCAAAGGACAAAAAGAATTCATGATAGTTGTAAATACAAGGAAATTACTGATCAAGTCTTTAAAGAAATAAGCAACAAAAGAAAGATTTTTAGAAGAAAAATGAAAATTATATGAAATGAATCAAGACAAAATAAATATTATTTAAACGAAGATATTTTTTACAAGGAAGAAAAAAAAGTAATACCATATCTAAGTCTTCTTCTTTTGGCTTTTTCCTGGTTAGGGATCCCACAGCAAATCACCTGTCCACTCATGATTGGCAGTGGAGTTTTTACAGTGTCGAGTTGCCAGCCCGGTGTCCAACCTTCCACAGAAGGCACACACATGCACACATTCATACCTAGGGCCAATTTGGAGTGTCCAATCCACCTACAGCATGTCTTTGGAATGTGGGAGGAAACTGGAGCACCCAGAGGAAACCCAGGTGGCCACAGGGAGGACATGTAGACGCCACACAGAATGCACCCCAGCCAAGAATTGAATCAGAGAACCTCTTGCTGTGAGGTGGCAACGCTAACCGCTGCACCACCACTGCGCCCTAATACCATATTTAAGTAAAATGGCTAAAGAAAAAGCATGAATAATAACAGAAATAAGGAACACTGAAGGGCATGTAGTTAATATGCAAAAAGAGATGAGGCAGACAACAAAAAGGCATATTTTGAATACTTTTGTTAAAATGTGAATCTGTAGGGAAAACATAAATGTAATGTTAAAAATTAAGTAAAGAAGATAATAGAACAGAATAAAAGATTACAATGATAGAAGTGCAAAAAAACTTTGAAAACAGTGAATGCAGAAGCTGCTACAGGTTTATACGGAATTGAATATCTAATATACGTAGATATGCAAGATTGGCAAAAATAATAATTTTTAGAAATGTTAAATGAGTGGTTGGAGAAAGGGGTAAATGCTGAAAGTATATGTACGGGTGCAACTAAATGCATATGGAAAAAAAAGGAGAACGAGTATATATAAAAGAGGTCAGGGTTAGCATAATGGTTAAGGTGCTTACCTCACAGACATAAGGTACAGGGTTTGATTCTCACCTTTGAGAGAAACTGGATACTCTTAAAATGGCCCACAAGGGCAGCTAGCCTAGTACTTACCTATGAGCGGTCTACTTAGCGTTGAACAATGTTGTCTATAAGATTTTTATGAAGATAATTTAAAAAAGATTAGTAAGCAAAGCTAATAAATGAGGCAGTCTCTGGAATAAAAGGAAATGGGAGTCAAGAGCTTTTAATGATTATAAGAGAACTGGTAGATGATGTGATAAATAGAAAAACAGAAGCAAAAATATTAATAGGAGATGTAAGTAAAGTGTTTGATAGGTACAACATGACGTATTGTGGGAAATTTTAAAAGACTATAATATAAGTAATAAAATAGTTAATATTTTTGTATTAGTGTGTAAAATAAATAGAGTAAAACTAGTAGTTAATGGCTGGCTAAGTGAGGAAATATAAATTAAAAGCGGTATCAAACAAGGACGTCCAGCAAGTTGTATTTTATTTGCATTAATTATGGATGCAGTTGTTAGTAAGATAAATTTAGAAATGAAGGAAACTAAATATTGCACACCAGGGGGAATTCAGACCTCAGCAATGTTTTCTTTTGCAGATGACCTAGTAATAGTCATGAAAAATGAAGAATGGATAAGAACAGCTTTTAAAACACTCAATAAAAAATTAGGATTATAAGGTTTGAGTATTAATAAACAAAACAGTAAAGGACTGGGATATTCATGGAAAATAGAGGGTTTTCAGTTTAATAATGAAGAAATAGAAATGTTGGGAATAAGATCTGGTAATGAGCAACAGAGATTGACACAGTGGAAGAACATGACACATAAAATAAGGAACATCTGCATGTTCTGGAGAACAATTTAAACTTACATATAAGAAAAAAGTATGTTTATTCAATTCAATAATATTAAGATTGCACATCCAGCAAATGTATTTATGATACCAGAGAAATGTGAACAAGAATTATCTGTGTTATTTTCTTTTATATGGGGATCTAGGGGAGCCCTTTAAAAGAAGAATTCTTTAAGTTATGTAGAAGGAAGGAGGTTTGGGTTTAATAAATCCAGTTGGGAATATAGCTTCATTTATTTTATATAAAGTATTAACAGGAGTGAAAAAAAAATACTTCAAATAAAAATAATAGAAGTAAAATTTAAAACAATTAGTGAAAAGCTTAAATGTTTTACAAGAAGTAAAGGATTTGTTTGTATGGAAATTAAAATATGTGAGGACAAGATATTATTATGGAAAATGTATTTAAGTAATATAGAAAAATAGGAAAGAATGGTATGAAAATCTAATAAAAAATGTTATATTTATCCTTGGAAGCTTTTGGGAGAAAATAATATAAAAGCAAGAATGAAAATATGTGAAAAATATGTGGAATGTATAGATTTCCTTTGGAGATTTTCATAAATAGACTTCCAGTAAAGGCAAATGTGCCATATAAAAAAAAAAATAAAAGAAAGAGTTTTGACATACTGTGGGGAAATAGAGACAACTGAACATGTTTTTCTGAAATCTTCTTCTTCTTTCGGCTGCTCCCACTGGTCGCCACAGCAGATCAACTGTTTCCATTTCTTCCTGTCCTCTGCATCTTGCTCTGTCACACCAACCACCTGCATGTCCTCTCTCACCACATCCATAAACCTTATCTTAGGCCTCCCTCGTTTCCTGTTACCTGGCATCTTCATCCTTAGCATCTTTTTCCCAATATACTCTGCTTCCCTCCTCAGCACTTGTCCAAACCAATGTAATCTTGCCTCGCTGGCTTTGTCTCCAAACCTTCCAACCTAGGCTGACCCTCTAATATACTTATTCCTAATCCTGTCCATCCTCGTCACACCCAGTGCAAATCTTAACATCTTCAACTCTGCCACGTCAAGCTCTGACTCCTGCCTTTTTGTCAATGCCACTGTCTCCAACCCATATAACATAGCTGGTCTCACTACCCTCTTGTAGACCTTCCCTTTCACTCTTACTGGTATTCGTCTGTCACAAATCACTCCTGACACTCTTTCCACCCACTCTGTCCTGCATGTACTCTCTTCTTCACCTCTCTTCTACACTCACCATTACTCTGAACTGTTGATCCCAAGTACTTAATCTCATCCACCTTCCCCACCTCTACTCCCTGCATCCTCACGATTCCTCTATCCTTCCTCTCATTCACCACACATATATTCTGTCTTAGTCCTGCTGACCTTCATTCCTCTTCTCTCTAGAGCATATCTCCACCTCTCCAGGGTCTCCTCCACCTGTTCCCTACTCTCACTACAGATCACAATGTCATCTGCAAACATCATAGTCCATGGGGACTCCTGTCTGATCTCGTCTGTCAACCTGTCCATCACCATTTCAAATAAGAAAGGGCTCAGAGCTGATGCTTGATGTAATCCCACCTCCACCTTAAACGCATCCATCACTCCCACCACAGACCTCACCGCTGTCACACTACCCTCATGCATATCCTGTACCACTCTTACATACTTCTCTGACACTCTCGACTTCTTCATACAATACCACAACTCCTCTCTAGGCACCCTGTCATATACTTTCTCTAAATCCACAAAGACACAATGCAACTCCTTCTGACCTTCTCTGTACTTCTTCATCAACACTGTCAGAGCAGTGCTCTTTCCTGGCATGAAACCATACTTCTGATCACTAATCATCACCTCCCTTCTTAACCTAGCTTCCACTTCTCTTTCCCATAACTTCATGCTGTGACTGATCAGTTTAATCCCTCTGTAGTTACTACAGCTCAGCACATCACCCTTATTCTTTAAAAATTGGTACCAGAACACCTTTTCTCCATTCCTCAGGCATCCTCTCACTTTCCAAAATTTCATTAAATAATCTAGTTAAAAACTCCACTGCCATTTCACCTAAACACCTCCATGCTTCCACAGGTATGTCATCTGGACCAACAGCCTTTCCATTCTTCATCCTCTTCATAGCTATCCTTACTTCCTTCTTGCTAATCCACTGCATGTCATGATTCACTATCTGCACATCATTCAACCTTCTCTCCCTCTCATTCTCTTCATTCATCAACCCCTCAAAGTACTCTTTTCATCTGCTCAACACACTCTCCTCACTTGTGAGTATATTTCTCTCATTATCCTTTATCACCTTTACCTGCTGCACATCTTTACTAGCTCGGTCCCTCTGTCTAGCCAATCGGTACAGGTCCTTTTCTCCCTCCTTAGTGTCCAGCCTTTTATACAACTCTTCATACACCTTATCCTTAGCCTTCACCACCTCTCTCTTTGCCATGCACCTCATCTCCTTATACTCGTCTACTTTCCTCATCTCTTTGACAATCCCACTTCTTCTTCACCAACCTCTTTCTCTGTATACTCTCCTGTACTTCTTCATTCCACCACCAGGTCTCCTTGTCCTCCTTTCTCTTTTCAGATGTCATACCAAGCACTTTTCTAGTCATCTCTCTTACTAGCTCTGCTGTAGTTACTCAGCTATTCAGTAAGTTGTTTTTCTTGAAATGCAAGAGAGTAAATAAGTTATAGGAAGAGATATGTGGAAAAGATAATATAAAAGGATTCAAAATTGTCAAACATATAAATATGGACATGATAGAATATGGTTATTATGAAAATATGAAACACAATGATGTAGACAGATTAGATAAAAAATTATTTTGTATAATATGGACTGCCTGGAATGAAAGGTGGAATGAGATAACATTTAATGGGAAATGGACACTGTCAGAAATTTTGAAAAAAATCAGTTTTGGTTGTGGAAAAAGGAGTGGGAGGAATAAAAAGTTTAAAAGAAACTATTTTTAATATGAAAGTTGATTGTAATTAATTGCAAATATGATGTAAAAGCTTGCATATACAATGTATATATTGTATACTCCAGATTTTAATAAAGGTCCTTTACTCTACTCAGCATTGTTGTGAGTGGGACCCATTTTGGAGGAGCACTTCCTGTTTCCATTCCAACTGCAGTTGGCAGTCCAGAGAAACAGGAAGGTCAATGGAGAGAGAAAGAGATAACGGAGTGCTGAAAGAAATGAAGCAGAAAGCAAATATCAAGTCCAGAGAATGTATGCAGGATTGTGAGGAGATGTTTCAAAGAAACCTGTTTGATGGAGATGAGTTGGCAAATGATAGATGTATAATTACAACCCTGCAGTCAGGAGGGCTGCAGGATTATTTACATAAAGAAATGGAGGTGAAGAGTGAGCCAGAAAATGAATGATATGTTTCCTAGGGTGGCATTATGTAGAAAATACAAAATGAGGATGCAGAGACAATCCTGAAGAATATAGTGGTGAGATGGAAAATAAAACATATGCAGAGAAAGTAAAGAAAGAAAAGTAAAGCAAAAGAAAGTAGAAGAAAAGAAGACAAGAAAATGAAAAACAGTAATACATGGTAAGGATTCAAAGTAAAGAAAACGAATTCTACAGGTATGAAGTGTGGACAATTTAATAACTCCTTTGGGTGTGAAAGCAAACAAGGTAAGAGCATTTATTCTTATCAACAAAGAGACATTTGATGACATTATATTTGAGATTTTTTTTCCCAATGGAAAATTTTCTTGGAGAATATGAAAAAAGGAAAGAATGTTACCCATGGAATCTTTAAGTGAAAAAAGCATTTAAAATGGAAAGAAAAAAGATTCATGTGTAATTTCGAACAGAGGTAGAACAATATACTTTGAAAGGGCAGTCGAAAGCTTTATGCAAAGAAGTACTGGACATTGCAAACATTTATGATAAAAGAGGTTTATGGACTGGTGGCTGGGACTGTAATATTATGTTAAACATAGAAAGAGAAAAATTATACATATACCAATCATGATAAATGTGGAGGAGAATAGGGGTGTTGTAAAATACTGGGGACAATCCAAAACATGCCTTTTGGGGGATAATTTGATTGACTGTGACAAAAGAAAGTGTTACATTTGTGGGGAAATGGGACATGATGCAAAACATGTGAATTGAAATGCTATAAATTTACAAAACTGAACATTTATGGATGGATTGCAGACATGAAAATAAGAATAAGGAAAAAAAAGAAGAAACCGAACAAAAAGAAAACATTTTAGAAGTAGTAGAAATATAAGAAAAATTAGTTGAGAAAAAATAGTAAAGAGGACATAGAAGATTTTGAAATAAGTAATGAAGACTTAACTGGGAGGTAGTAAAATGGAAAAAAGAATTCTATTGGTAAAAATGTAAAAGACAGAATAAGAAAATCTAAGGGATTAAGTACAAAAGAAGAAAGACAGGAGATGAAAACGAACATATACAGCTAAAGCTTGGGTCTTGGTTTGACTCATAGACACAAGGTACAGTACTTGAGTCTCAATTTTGGGAAGGAAATTGATTAGGCTTATATTATCCTATTAAGAAAGCAGCCTAATAATAAGTTATGAACTTATGAAACCATGAATCTAAGGAAAAGGGAAATTAAAAATTTGAGAGTGCTTTCCATAAATGTAAATAGTATTAAGACTATAGTAGGAATAGGAATTTTGGAATGATGTAATATATGTGATGTAGATGTAATTATATTAGAAGACACATTTTTAACAAATGAAGAAAGATTACAACCAGAGAAACTATGGGGAAAGATAATCTGGAATATGGGAAATGAAAAATGTTCTCTAGTAGCCATATTATGTAGAAATAAAATAAAGATATTAGATTTAGCAAAAAGGGGAATATTAACCATTGTTAATTTTAAAATGGAAAGAACACGTATATAGAATTATAACATTATATGGTTATGCTAATTGCAAAGAAAACAAAAGGTTATTTTATCATATTTTAGACTATGTAGTGATAAATATGAATATTATAATAGCAGGAGATTGCAATTGTGATTTAAGAGGCAAGCATAAAAAAGGAAAATATATAAGAAAAATTTTAGAAGTTATAAGATGCTGGAAGTTAAAACTTTGGAACAAAAAGTCATGGACTGACAAAAGGGATATGTATAGAACTGAAATAGATTATTTTGCAGTATCAGGTAGTTTAGTTAGTTGAAACAGGATTTTCTGATTGGCTTGCAATGTGACTAGATATAATGGAAAATAAGGAATATATAAAAATAGGCAAAGGAATAAAATGGATAAACGAGAAAGCATGGAATGAAGAATGAAATAGATTAGTAATACAGTTATGGAAATATGTTACTATGAGAATATTTTATAAAAATTGATCTGAATAGTGGATTATATTTAAGGAAAAATATAAAAAGTGTTTTTTTACAGGGAAATATGTTATGAGAAAATTAGTGAAAAAATATAAAAAACATAAAATGATGCACTGGAATATTTAGAACATAATGATAGTACTTTGACAAAACAATTATATAAAAGAAATCTAGAAAAAATACATGAATTATTATATGAGAATATATTTTTATTAAGGCAAAAGAGAAGAAGTATACAGTTACTTAAGCAGATTAGTAAAGAAAGATGGTAGTGTAATGAGAGAAATAAAAAATGTAAAAGGAAAAATAGAAAGAACTCAGTAAAATATTATGAATAGTGTAGTACAATATGCACAAGAAGTGTTTAAAAAAGTGGTAAAAAACCTGGAAAGTAAAAAATAATTACAGAAAGAGAGAATAATGAGTTGAAAAAGATTTCTTTAAATAAGCTAGATCAAGTTTTAGGCAAGTGAATATAGATTTGGGGCAGACCCAGATGGAATAGGGTATGAAATGTGTAAAATTTAAGGGACTGGCAAAAATATATATTTTTAAAGATTTTCAATGAATGGTTAAATGAAGTTTTATGACTAAAGAATTAAGTAGTGGAATACTTAAATTCACATGGAAGGAGGAAGACTGAAGAACTGAATAATAATGATTATAAGATATTTATGAAAATAATACAAAAGAGATTTGAAATTAAAATGAAATATATTATCAAAACTAGCATACATAATATAAAGGGAAGGGTTGTCAAGAATTATTAATGATAGAGAAATTGTGGATGATGTTATGAACAATAAAGAAGAAGCAAAACTCATGATAGGAGACCTTAATAAGGCATTTGAAACAAGTGGACATGAAATCTTATGGTTAATAATGAAGGAACATAATAAAAGTGAGAAAGTTAGGAAATTATGTACGTCAGTGTATAGTAATAATAAAATAAAAATATTTGTAAATGGTTGGTTAAGCCATTAGGTGCATATGCAGAGTGGTGTAAGACAGTGACATGCAATAAACTGTATACTCTTTGCACTAGTTATGAATGTGATAGCATATGAAATAAATTACAAAATGAAAGAGGTGGGGTATATAACATCTGAAGGGTGATGAATTCCAGTCATGTTAACATGTGCAAATGAGATTATAATAATTACAAAAAACAAAATGTGGATAAAAATAGTAACAATTTACACAAATTAATGTACAGATATGATAGGGATTGCTTTAAATAAAGAGAAAAGTAAAGGTTTAGGTGATGTAGTAAAGATCTGTGGTGAATATTTTACAATGAATGATATTTCTGTATTGAATATAAAAATTGTGAATAAAGATGTAAGTAGCATTCAATGGGAAGAAACAATAGAAGAAATGCAGCAAGCCTGTCTTTTCTTTAGAACATATAAATTATCATTCAGAAAAAAAAACTTTTTGATAAATTCAGAACTGATGGGAAAAATAGCATATGTAGCAAGTGTATTTATGCTGCCAACAGTACTTGAAAAGGAATTATTGCAGATAACTTTTTTCATGTATATAGAGTTCTAGATTAAGCCCAGTAAAAAGAGAAGTTTTATATGTAAATAAAGAAGAAAAAAGGAGGTTTAGGGTTAATTAAACTAGTGGTATATCCTGCTTCATTACATTTGTACAAAGTGTTAAAGTGGATAATTGAAAAGATATGAGATTAGTAGTAAAACAGTATAAATATAAGTATGATAAATTTTGGGGTATGGTAAAAAAAAGAGTAAAAGAGAAAAACAAAGACATAAAACATTATCAAGAAAAAATATGTTTGTGGGAAATAAAAATTGAGGATAGAGAAAAAGAAAGCAAATTATATTGAAAGAATACAATCATAAATCATTACTAGATAAAACCATGGGAAAATCTAACAGATGAAAAAATAAAGTTACAAAAATAAGACTCAAATGGTGTAATCAGAAAGGATAACATCAAGATTTTTGTGGAGACTGGTAATAAAGTGCCAGTAAAGGGAAATATGACATATAAAAAGAAAAGTGATATATTATGTTTACATTGTCAAGAAGAAGCAACTATGGAACGTGTTTTTGAAATGTAAAAAAGTAAAAAACTTATGGGGAAATTATATAAAGAAGATTTTTTCAAAGATATAAAATAAGTGTCTAAAATAAACAAGGATATAATTACATATAGATATTATAAGAATAGAAGTAAAGAATATGTTAAAAGAATAGATAAGTTATTTTATGTTATATGGTTCATATGGAATGAAAAAATAAATGAAATTATGTTTAATGGTAAATAGGTTTTAGCAACAATATTAAGTAAAATCAGATAGTAGTTATGGAAAAGGTAGTGGGAATCTAATAAGGATGAGAATTTACTCTGATTGTAAAGGAAATTATGAATATATGTAAACAGATTTGTATATTTATAGATTTGTACATATGCCGATATTTATAAATATGTAATTATTTTGCAAATAAGTGTTATTTCTGAATATAAACAAAGGACCCCTACTTGTTGCAGTATTTGTGACAAGTATTGTCAGTGAGAGGACGCCTGAGGAGTGGAGAAAAAGTGCTTTGGTACCTATCTTTAAGAATAAGGGTGATGTGCAGAGCTGCAGTAACTACAGAGGGATACAACTGATTAGTCACAGCTTGAAGTTATGGGAAAGAGTAGTGGAAGCAAGGTTAAGAAGGGAGGTGATGATTAGTGATCAGCAGTATTGTTTCATGCCAAAAAAGAGCACTACAGATGCAATGTTTGCTCTGAGAGTGTTGTTGGAGAAATACAGAAAAGGTCAGAAGGAGTTGCATTGTGTCTTTGTAGACTTGGAGAAAGCATATGACAGGGTGCCTAGAGAAGAGTTGTGGTATTGTATGAGGAAGTGGCAGAGAAGTATGTAAGAGTGGTACAGGATGTGGGTAGTGTGACAGTGGTGAGGACTGCAGTGGGAGTGACAGATCCGTTTAAGGTGGAGGTGGGATAACATCAAGGATCAGCTCTGAGTCCTTTCTTATTTGCAGTGGTGATCACAGGTTGACAGATGAGATCAGACAGGAGGCCCCGTGGACTATGATGTTTGCAGATGACATTGTGATCTGTAGTGAGAGTAGGAATCAGGTTGAGGAGACTCTGGAGAGGTGGAGATATGCTCTAGAGAGCAGAGGAATGAGGGTCAGCAGGGCTAAGACAGAATATATGTGTGTAAATGAGAGGGAGGGTAGAGGAATGGTGAAGATGCAGGGAGTAGAGTTGGTAAAGGTGGACGAGTTTAAGTACTTGGGATCAACAGTTCAGAGTAATGGTGAATGTGGAAGAGAGGTGAAGAAGAGAGTACAGGCAGGGCGGAATGGGTGGAGAAGAGTGTCAGGAGTGATTTGTGACAGATGGGTATCAGTAAGAGTGAAAGGGAAGGTCTACAAGAGTGTAGTGAGACCAGCTATGTTATATGGGTTGGAGACAGTGGCATTGACAAAAAGGCAGGAGTCAGAACTGGATGTGGCAGAGTTAAAGATGTTAAGATTTGCAATCGGTGTGACTAGGATGGATAGGATTAGGAATCAGTATATTAGAGGGTCAGCTCATGTTGGATAGTTTGGAGACAAAGCAAGAGAGATGAGATTGCGTTGGTTTGGACATGTGCTGAGGAGGGATGATGGGTATATTGGGAAAAAGATGCTAAGGATGGAGCTGCCAGGTAAGAGGAATAGAGGAAGGCCTAAGATAAGGTTTATGGACGTGGTGACAGAGGACATGCAGGCGGTTGGTGTGATAGAGCAAGATGCAGAGGATAGGAAGAAATGGAAAGAGATGATCCGCTGTGGCGACCCCTAACGGGAAAAGCCGAAAGAGAATGATGATGATTGTCAGTGATTATGAGTGCACACTCTGGTCCTTGCACAGTAGTAGCTGGGAGGACATCTGCTCATTATGGAAACTAGAAGTGAGGAAACAAAGATGAATGCTGGCTCAGGAGATAGCATTATAGTAGATTAAGAGCTTTGGTTTAAACAAAACCTTTTTGTGAAGTCAAAGGAAAAAGGTGATGAGTTTATTTTTTACAACCTTCCAGATGAGAGGAATGCGGGATGATATATTGTGAGAAATGATTGTTTAGAGTGAAATCTAAGGAGAGATAATGGAAAAAAAATAAGGGAATAGGAGGCCTCTGAGATGACAGAGAGAGATAAAGAAGGGGAAATGATGAAAAACGATGTTGACATGGTAACAAGTGCATTGAAAAAGAAAAGTAGTAAACCAGAAAATGTAAATAAAAAAAAACTGGTGGTGAAGCTGCAAAATAAGTCTGAAACTCAATTAAACAGGTATGAGGATTGGAACAGTGTGTTTTCCTCTGTATGTTACAATTCAAGTGATAAGAGCATTTATTCTTTTAAGTAGAGGGACCTTTGTGACATTATATTTGAGAATGTACAAGGAATGGAGAACTTTTAGTGTATTCGAAAAAAAAAGAAACGTGAAAATCAATGGAATGAGTATATTATAATGACCACATTCAGAGAGACAAAGACACAAACAATTATGGAAAATTGAGACATGGGTCAAAAACTGTGAATTGTAATGTTAAAAAATGTAAATGAAAAGGATCTTTAGCAGCAGACTGAGCAGAAAAAGAAACAGAAAATAAAAATAAAACTGAAAAAGAAGAGGTGGAAAAAGAAAACAATAATCTATAGCAAAGATAAAAAATAAAATAAAATAACAGAAGAGAAGGAAGTTATTGAGGTAGAACTAAACAGAGATGTAGAAAAAAATTAG
Source organism: Protopterus annectens (assembly GCF_019279795.1). Lineage (NCBI taxonomy): Eukaryota > Metazoa > Chordata > Ceratodontiformes > Protopteridae > Protopterus > Protopterus annectens. Next base: position 159,178,807 of record NC_056749.1, read on the forward strand.
AAGTTAGTGATGAAGAGGATATAAATTGGTCTGCAGTTAAAAAGAAATGTTCCTTAAATAAAAGTGTTAGAGATAGGAAAAGAAAGTTTAAGAGTAGAAATGTAAAAGAACAAAGGAAGGAAATTAATGGAAAAAAGAAAGGAAGTGAACAGAAAAATAAACAATATCTAACAAATTAAAAAATAAAATAAGGAACAACTTAAAAATATCAAATATTGACCAAGAACTCAAATAATGCACTATACAGACATTCTATAGTTCGCCCAGTTTTAATAATTATAGTTTTGGAATTTTAGAAAGAGTTATCCCAAATCCTAGAGTAAGGCAACTATAGATCATATATATAAAAAGAGAATTAAAATGGCAAATAAGGCTTCAAGCAAAGAAAAAAAGAAGTTATGTACTCACCATAACGTTCCATCTGAGTAGATAAATTCATTTGTCTGCAACCTGTGGGTATCGGATCCATCCTCGGATCCAAGCCGGCAGCTTTCCAAGCTAAAAGATCCGAGCTCTCAGCTCCTCCCCCTTACACATAATGCCCTGCCACCTCCCTTCAGTCCTCAGATCGAGTTTGCCAAACAATAAATAGACTACAAACCTCGAAAGAGGAACCCTAACCAAATGCAAGACCAGGTGAAACCCTGTGTGATGGAATAACCATAAAACAGGTTAGGGGGAAGGAGGGGGGTTGGTTGCAGACAAATGAAGTTACCTACTCAGATGGAACATTATGGTGAGTACATAACTTCTTTATCTGAAGTAGTTAACTTCATTTGCTCAGCAACTTGTGGGACAGAGTCCCCAGCTACCTAAATCCTTGGGTGGACCTCAAGGAAGGATATTCCGGAGCACCGCAGAGCCAAATGATGCCCTACTCCTGGATATCAGATCCAATTTATAATGAGAAATGAAGGTATGAGGACAGGACCAAGTAGCTGCTGAGCAGATGTCATCTAGAGGTACTCTCAGCCAGAATGCTGCAAAAGTAGCCATAGACCTGGTAGAATGGGCATGGACCCCCAAGGGTCCAGGCTGGCCGGAAACTAAATAAGCATGCCTGATGCATTGGGATATCCATCTGGCCAAGGTAACTTTGGTAATAGGCTTACCCAAAGATGGTTTAGCTAAAGAAACAAACAGTCGATCTGACTTTCTAGTAGTAGCCGCCCTGTGCAAGTAAAAATGCAATTGTCTGTGTACATCCAATAAATGTAATCTGTATTCCCCTTTGTTCTGAAAGTTGGGGAAAAACACAGACAAATTAATGGATTGGTTGATATTGGATTCAGAGGCTACCTTGGGCAAGAAAGAAGGGTTAGTACTGAGAGACACTCTGTCCTTATGGAAGACCAGATATGGGGGTTTCATGCAAAGGGCTTGAAGTTCAGATACTCTCCTAGCTGAAGTAATTGCAATCAGGAAGGCAGTTTTCCAAGATAAAAATTTTAACTCAACCGAAGCCGCCAGTTCATAGGATGGGCCAGTCAAGGCCTGAAGAACCAAGGTTAAGTCCCAATGTGGAACCGTATTCTTGACAGGAGGTTTCAACAGAAAGGTGCCCTTCAAAAAAGTTTTGGATATCTTAACGGAACAAGGTTATCCCCAATGTGGAAATGGGAAATAACTGACATTTGAACCTTGACTGTAGAAGCACTAGCACCCTGGTCAAAGATATGGGACAAGAAGTCAAGAACCATTGGGATGGGTGCAGTAAAAGGATCTAAGACTCTATTTTTTGCCCATATGGAAAAACGCTTCCATTTACTTCTGTAGATCTTTCTAGTAGAAGGTTTATGCGCCGCTACCAGAATAGATTTTATGGGAGACGAGATACCGGGAGTCCTTGTGATTAGTGGAATTGGATCAACCAAGCCGTGAGCTTGAGGTCGCCCAGGTTTGGGGGCTGTAATCCCACATGATGAGAGATCAGATCCGGAATGGGATCTAAGATCTGAGGAGGAACTACACTGTGAGACCGCAGGTAAGGGAAGCAGATCTGATGAGGCCAGAATGGGGCTATAAGGATTATTTTGCTCCCCAACCGATGAGCTTTCTGCAGAAATTTTATCATCAACAGAAGAGGAGGATAAGCATACAGGAGACTGGGGGGCCAAGCATGCACCAGAGCATCTCTGGAGCTCTCCCCCATTGGGGGAATCAGAGTGAAAAACTCACTGCATTTTGTGTTTGAAGGAGAAGCAAAAAGATCACAGCAAGGTTGACCCACTCTGAGGAAGATCTGATTCGCTACTGATGGGTTTAGAGACCACTCATAAGGTGTGAGGATCAAGCGACTCAGCTTGTCTGCTAAAAGGTTGGACCGACCCGGAATGTGCATTGCTATCAGAAAGCAGTTGGTGGAAATCGCCCATTCTCAAACTCTCATAGCCTCTCTACAAAGAGGGTAAGATCTGGTGCCTCCCTGTTTGTTGATATACCAGACTACTGCCATGTTGTCTGTCTGAATTGCAATAGTCCCCAGATGAAGAAGGTTTTGAAGGGCCTGCAATGCTAGAAGCACCACCCTCATCTCCAGGACATTGATATGCAGAACGGTCTCTAAGGGAGTCCACGTGCCTTGGACGGTTCTGCCCATAGAATGCCCCCCCAGCTGAGACAAGAAGTGTCCGTGGTCAACGTGGCTTGGGGCTGAGGCATCACAAATGGTCTCCCCTTCCGCAGCTCTAGGGAATGGAGCCACCAAAGAAGGGAGTTCCTGCAAACCTTGCTCAGGGGAATTGGCGACTCTAATGGATGGAGTAGAAGTGACCATTGAACCTGAAGAGTCCACTGTAGAATTCTCATATGTAATCTTGCTAAAGGTGACAGGCTTATGGCTGCCACCATGGAGCCCAGGGCTCTCAGGACCAACTCTGCAGGTGGGGCCGGAGACTGCAGGAGTGCCATTATGTGTAGTGACAAGTTGCGCAACCTGTCCGTGGTTAGGAAAGCTTTGGCTTGGCACGTATTTATCCTGGCCCCTATAAAATCCAGAACTTGCACAGGATGCAGAGACAACTTCTGAAGATTTATAGTAATGCCTAGACACTGGGCTGTGGCTAGGAAGTAATCCCTGGTGGAGCAAAGTAGATGCATGGTATATAGAAGAAACTAAGGGACTACTACACTCACTCAATAGTCAAAAAATAAAGCTTTTAGAGCTTTTTAAAGTTTTGTCTAACTTACACCCAATGCCAAGAGCTCATCGCTAGAAGCTATCAGAAGCCGAGGCAAACGAGATCTGAGGACTGGAGGGAGGTGCCAGGGCATTATGGGTAAGGGGAGGAGCTTGGATCTTTTAGCTTGGAAAGCTGCCAGCTCAGATCCAAGGACGGATCCGATACCCACAGGTTGCTGAGCAAATGAAGTTAACTACTTCAGATCACTTGGTTTAAATGATTTTATTTCCCTCAAATCTGTTTTAGTTAGGAAAGCCACTATTTGAAATGAAATTAATTATTTTTAACTTAATTAATATAAAATTTTAACTTGATTAATATAAGATGTTTATTTATAATGCTTGAAAATTTATTCTGTTTATGAAGGCAAGTTTTAAGCAAAATTAACAGTTGATTTTTAAGTGTTTTTATTCATATTCAATAATAGGTTTTAACAGTATACATGGGTTTTATTGTATATAATATGGGCATAAGTATGTGTGTTACCTTTAAGAACTGTATTTAGTTTAATTAATGATGTCATTAACTATTTTTTATAAGTACTGTTAGAATGATTCAAAGATTCTGATGAAGTCCCAGTTCATTGGGATGAAAGTGTTCAATTGTTTTTATGTTTGGTGTTAAAATAAACTTTAAACAGCTTTTAATAGAACTTTGGTTTGTCCTGTTGTTTTCCACAGTGTTCTTTGGAATATTTGATTATTATATTTATAAAACTGAACATGTTTACAGATAAAGAGAATAGAAATAACAGAGCGGTGTAAAAATTGTGATGCAGACATAATTATATTAGAAGATATAATATTGATAACAAAAGAAGATTACAGTCAGAAAACTTATGGAATGAGTATATAACATAGAATTTAGGAAATGAACATTGTACTGGAACTGCAATTTTACAGTTAAAGTATTACATAAAATCTTATTAAGAATGGGTAGATTGACTATCTTAGACATTAGATGGCAAGAAAAAGTATATAGAATTATTAGCAATTCATGCCTATGTAATGGTTAAACAAAGAAAAGGCTTATCAAAGCAAATATTAAATTATGTTATAGTGAACATGAATATAGCAATAACAGAAAATTTTAATTGTGATTTCAGAAAAAGAAGAAAGAAAAAAGTAAACAGTATGAAAATAATAAAGGAAGTAATAAACTGTAGAAAACTGTAGTTATGGAAAGGAAAGTGATGAACATATGAAAGAAATATGCTTAAAACAGAGATTATTTTATATTATCAGAAGGAAGAAAGATAAAAGAAGTAGTAGTAGTATGGACTGGATTTTCAGATCTAACAATATGGATAGAAACTGAAGAAAATAAAGAATATGTTAAGATAGGAAAAGGAATATAAAAAATAAATGAAAAAGAATGGAATATAGAAGTAATGGAGAGGATGTAATTACACACTTATGGAAAGAACATTTAACTACGGTACCATTTTACAAAAAAAAACTGAACTTAATGATGGATAGTATTTAGAAAGAAATAGAGATACTTATTTAATTTGGGAAATAAATAGAAAAAAGAAAGAGAAAGAGGAGTACATGGCTATATATTAAAGGGGTTTTGAAATTATATAATATAATTGAATGGAATTCTGTGAAAAAGAAAAAAGTAGTAAATGAGAAAAATAAAGAAAGAATAAAATATTTATTGCTTAAACAAAGATTTATACAAGGAAAAAAGTGGTATCAGCATATTTAGGAAAAGTAGTAAAAGATAATGGTGTAATAATTCAAATGAGGGATGAAAATGGTGAAATTAAGAAAAATCAAACACAAATTATGGAACTAGTGGTGGAATATGTAGAAGAAATATATAAAAATAAGAAAAGTAGAAAAATCCAGAGAGACTGGCAAGTAAAGAAAATTCACAAATTTAATGAGTAAAGAAATGGAAAAAAGAAATGATGATTGAAGAATTAGATACACTAATTAGATTATTTAATATAAATTCAGTAGCAAGTTTAAATTAAATTAGCTATGAAATGTGAAAAAAAGTTTAAAGGACTGGCAAAATGTTTGATTTTGTAAAGATTTTCAATGGATGTATGGAAGAGGTTTTAAAATATACAAAATAAAGAAAACCAATTGCAGTCAGATAATATTAAACAACACTAACTAAAATATTTTTATGAAGATTATATAGAAGTTGTTAGAAAATAAAATAAAATGCAGAAGAAAGTGTATTCAGTATTAAAGACAGAAGTGGTCAAGAACTATTAATGATTATAAGGGAAGTAGTAGATGATGTTATAAAAGGAGGACGAAAAGTAAAAATTGTAGGAGATGTTAATAAAGCTTTTGATATAATAGAGCATGAGGTGTTTTGGCAGTCTATGGATAACTACAACATTAGTAAGGCTATTAAAGAGAGTATGTATGACTGCTTATAAAAAGAATAGAGTAAGAATACTAGTTAAAGGATGGTTAAGTAAAGAACAAGAAAAGAATAATGAGATTAGACAAGGCTGTCCAAGGAGTAATATTTTGTTTGCTTTAATTAGGAATTTAACATTGAAATTAGGAGTAAAATGTGAAATAGGAAAACATGTGCTAATTCCAGTTATAATGACCTATGCCTATGATATATTCATTATAACAAAAATCTATTTTGGATGCAAAGGGTAACTCAATATTTAATAACATCATTAAAAGGAATAAGGACGAATCTTATTAAAGAAAACAGCAAAGGATCAGGAAGCAGTAACAGTGTATTAGGTATACAATTTACTATAACAGAAATAAAGATTTTGGGACAAGAATGTGGTATTAGCAAATGAGTTATGTTAAATAACAAATTCCAAAGCCATGTATCTGGAAACTTTCTACCCTGGCCTCCCCTGAAAATAGGATCTATCCTAGTCAGATTTTCCCGGTAAACAAATGTTAAAATAAACTAATAAATAAATAAATAAATAAATGAAATGAAAGAGAAGACAATGAGAAATTGTAATAATATATATAAAAGAAATATGTAACTTATGGAGGACATATTTGTTGTTGTGTAAAAAAGAAAGCACATTTGGTCAATTCTGTGGTGATAAGTAAAATGGAATATTTAGTAACTGTTTTATGATTTCAAATATATATATGAAAGGAAATAGAAATATTTTTCTTCTATATGGAGTTTGAGATTAAATTTTGTGAAAAAAGGACTATTGTATAGAAATAAAAAAGTGGTGGTTTAGGATTAATAAATCCAATAGTATTTGGGGCTTCTTCATTTTTATGTAAAGTATTATTATGGATAAAGGATAAGAAGACATTTGTGAGAAAAATGTTTGTTTGTTAGTACAAAGACCTACAGGAAGAAGCTAGATATAATAAAAAAAATAGAAAATTATAATGATAAAATGCAAAATTATTTAGAAAAACAAGAAAGTGGAAGGTAAAAACTGATGATGTGAAAAAAGAGGAAAATGTGGTATGAAGAAGAATGTAGCAATAATTTTGTAAGAAACCATGGGAAAGTCTTCAAGAAGGAAAAGTAAAAGCAATTAAAAAAATAAATGGTTTAAATACTGGGTAGAATGTCAATATTGTTTTTGGAGGAGAATTATAAACAAACCTTCTGTTAAAAGCAACATGCCATAGAAAAAGAAAAGTGAAAGTTTGTTTATATTTTGGTCAAGACAAAATGTCAGAACATGTGTTAATAACATGGAAAAGGGTAAACAATTTGTGGAAAAACTGTTTAAGGAGAATTTATTTGGAAATATAAAATAAAAAGATATAAACATGGATATGATAGCATATGGATAATATAAGAATATTAAATATGCAAGTTAAATATGAATAAATAAAATATTTTATGTTGCAAGGGCTATTTGGAATGAAAAACTTAGTAAAATTTTACTTAATGAGAATTGTTTTCTAGCAATTACAAAGGATTAAGTGGTGGTTGTGGAAAAAGGAGTGGAGATATGGTAAAGAAGATTTTCTGAGTTGCTCTTCATTATAAATGTTGATAGAATGGGTAAATATGTAAACATAATATTGGTGTAAATAACTTGTAAATAGAACACAAATAAAGGACCCCTACTACTTTCATTGTGTAGGGGCATTTTGCTGCTGTACTTCGTTTTTTCTGTTCCTGCTGCAGTGGCAGTGAGTATAAGTTGTGCAGTAATGGAGAAAGAAGAGTGCTGTTCTTTTGGTGATAGCAATGTGGTTCGGGATGATAAAGACTGATGACGAAAATCAGAAAACTATTGAAAATCACTGGATAATACAAACAGTCAGCATCTAGGTAACTTTAAACCTCAGAATTTTGAAGACGTTGGTGATTTACCTGATGAAAAACTGGTTATCTTACTGAACAAAAGTGATCCTGGAGAAGAGTCTAAGATTTAATGGTTGGATATTATGTAAAATGTTTTTGGAATGGATAGTGGGTTGGTCAGAAAGGGAATGAGTTTTAAGTTAGATGAACATAAGGTTACAGGTAGCATGCAATCTGGATAATTGTATGCTGATAAAGTTGGAAGAACAAAAGTTACTGCAAACCTTATTAGAAATATAAACAGCGTTGTTGTTCTGATAAGAAATAATGAATAACAGATATACATGGGATAATTTAGTATTACCTTTGAGCTTTGAAGTAAAGGACATTAGATCCTTTGTTCCTTTGGGGAAAGAGATGTTTTGTGGCATAATATTTGAAACTTATCGTTGAATACTCAATGGAAAGATTTTTGTTAAACTGTGAAAAAAGAAGGACTGCTACATATAGAATGTATTTATATTTTCTGGGCAAAGGAACTTGATTGCAAAAAAAAATAGTGCTTGTTCAATTTCAGACTAAAGAAACTGAGATGTTAAAAGTAATTTTTCATCTATGTGTTATTCAGTTTCTGATAGTATGAAAGTTAAAGATGAGAAGCTCATTTGGAATGAGTGATAGGAAGTAAATGTTATTTAAAATATGAAAACATGTGATGAAGCACTTATAATAGCAAGTATAATATATGTAGATGGTAACAGAGGAAAAATTAGGAATATGGGACAGCCAAAACCTTTTTTGCAGTTATTTCAATCATTTGATAAATAAGTGTACACAATAAGATGCAATATATGTGGTGAAAGATCATATGATGAATAAGTGTAAAATAGAATTAGAATATGTAAAAATTAGGGCATATTTGGTTTGATTTTAAAAAAAGAATAAGCAATATAATGCTGAGCAAGATGATAAAGAAAACAATAATGTCTGAAGATAATGAGGAGGTAGGGAAAATATGTTAATGAAAAAGAGGATGAGGTAACAAAAGATGACTTAGACAAAATATATCTCAATAAGATGAAAGTAGCTGTACTGAGAGTGTTGAAAATTAAGAAGAAATTGAAAGTTATCAGTCATATGTTTCTGAAGGGAGGTAAAGGATGTTACCAAAAGAAATTCAATTCTAGGGTGAGGGTGAGAAAAAGAAGATTAAAAATATATCACCAAAGATTAAAAAAATGTAAGGAATAGTTTTAGATGTGTTTCAGTTAAATAAAGTAATGTAGAATATCATTCTGAGGATCAAGGAATAGTTGTACATAAACTCAGAAAATGTTCAATAAAAATAAGAAAACATTTTAAAATGCTTATATTAAATTAAAAAGAAGGAAAAATCATTTTGTAGTGCTTTCAGTAAATGTGACTAGTATTATTAATACTGTAAAAAGAATAACAATACTGGAATGGTGTGCTAAATGTGACTAGATATTTTTATACAGGATGTAAGATTCCCAACAAAAGACCTGGAAACTGAAAAAATGTGGATGGAAAAAATAATATTGCATTTAGGAAGTGAAGTATGTTCTGGAGGGGGCTGTATTGTTTAAAACAAACAGCAAAATATTAGATATAATGTTGGTAAGGATACAAATGTTAACTGTTTTGGATGTGTTGTGGAGAATTATTAAGTTATAAAAGTATATGCATAAAGAAATTTCAAGTAAAAAGAGAATCTGTTTCACTAAATATTAGATTATGTGGGCTTTAACATGAAAAATCTTATTGCAGGGGACTTTGTCATTTATGGAGAAAATGTAAAAAATAAGGTGGAATATGTTTATAAATAAAGAATTGAAAATTGTGGTAAGTTAGCTATGTGGAATAAAATTCAATGGACTTAGAGAGGTATTTGGATCTGTATATGATTATTTAATACTATTGGAAGGTTTGGGTGTAGCAGATGATGATACAGTAGAGAAAGTTTTTTTGGATCATTTATCAATTTGGATGGAGGTGATGGAAGACATGGAGTATATCAAAAAAAGGAGAGGGAATAAAAAGAATAAATGAGTAATTATGGGATGAATTTGGAGACTGGAAAGTGTTGAAGTTATGGGGGGAATCGTATATCCATGAAGGACTTTTATAAAAATTAGTTGGAATGATGTAATGAATTTAAAAAGAAGGGAAAAAAGTGTTGCTTTTTCAATGGCAGGATTATGTAAGAAAGGAAAAGAAAGTGAAGTGTGAAGAGATGTATAGAAATCTACTAGAAAATTTAGAGATGGATATAAGATAATATTGAGCTCTAGAAAAGGAAATATATAAAAGTAACTAAGAAAAAATGAAGATGTTACTGTTTAAGCAGAAATATTTACAAGGGTGAAGGGAGGAAGGAGGAGGTGTATGCTTACTTGGGTAAAATAGAAAAGGAGGACATTAGCATAATGAGGGGAAAGAAAATTTTAAAAAAGAGAAAAAAAAGGAACAAAAGACCAAATTTTGAGTATCTTGGTGCAGCGTCTGGAAAATATGTTCAAGGGGTGAAAAAAGAAAATAAGAAACAATGGATAGTATACAAGGCAGGAATGAGTTAAGGAATAATTTGAGAAAAAAATTACTATTAGAGAATTGGATGAAGGACATACAAATATAAATCTTAATTCAGTAGCAGGTGCAGATGGTACAGAATATGAAATTTCCAAGAAATTAAAGGATTGGCAAACAGCGTGTTTTGTAAAGGTCTTGAATGAATGGTTGAAAAAGGGTTTGTTTATGAAGAGTTATGTAGTTAGATATTAAAATTTATATGGAATGGAGACCTATCACATTAACTACCCTTATAAACCATAACTATATCTGCATAGGTTCATAGGGTTCATAGGTAGGTACTAGGCTATCTGCCAAAAAGCATTTATATGCCTAGCCAGAATGTGTTGGCTTTCATCGCCCCCTTAGAATAGTTCTCTGTGCCACTGTCCAGCAGAGCCATTGAAGTGATCCCTGGGGTAAACTTTCTGTTTCCCATCCACTCGTCAAAGTTTCTGTTGAAGAGGGTTAGTGAGGAGCTCTGCCTAATGTAGATGGGAATCTTGCTCCAGAGCATGGGAAGTCTCTGGGACATGAATTTATCCCTCCAGCATGCCCTATTTATTGTTGTGGTGAGGTTTAGATCCCTGGAGCGTGTGGCTCGAGGGAATATGGTTTTCTTTAAGTGGAGCATGTCCATCAATTCTGGGATGGACATGGCCTTGTATGTCAGGCAGGGATCACTTCTGAGTAGGCGGTATGCAACCGAGTACAGCTTGAGTTTCTTCAGTCTAGCTGCATAGGCCATCTTCTTGAGCCAGTGATCCTCTTGGTGAGGTACTTCTGTGGTCTTTCCAGTTGTTGCAGGTGTCTTGTAAGGTACATCCCAAATGGGGCATTGTACTCTATGATGGGTCTGATGAGTGATGCATAGAGTGGCCCAATGACCTCTTTTGATCTGGATGCAAACCCTTTTTTGATTAGGTGGGCCACATAGAAGGATTTTCTTACCACTTTGGAAATGTGATTATCAAAGGAGAGGTTACAATCTACTTTGGTCCCCAGATCCCTTATTACGTCTTCCATATTTAGGGGCTACAACCTATGTGGTAGTTTGTGGGTACTTTGTTTTTTCCAAAGAGGATGACTATGCACTTTTTGGCATTTAGCTTGAGGCCATGGATTTGACCAGTTATCTGTCTCAGTGAGATCCTTTTGGAGGATGTCTGTGTCAGCCAGAGAGTCAATTATAGCTCCTAGTTTGCAGTCGTCTGTAAACTCGGTCAGCCATAGTCCTCCTGTGCTTGCCTGTACCTCTGAGAAGTATATGCCGAACAGGAGGGGTCCTAGGACTTTTCCCTGGGGAATGCCACTTGTAACCACTTTAGAGTCAGACCTAGCTCCCGCAACTCTTAACATGTGGGTTTTGTCCATGAGCCAACTGGCAACCCATCTCATGATGTAGGGGTTTATGTTCAAGCTGGTGAGCTTGTCTATAATACCCGAGTGGGGAATGGTGCCGAAGGCCTTTGCAAGATCTAGGTAGGCTGGTGCACCACCTTTCCCTCATCTATAGCCTTGGTAACTGTCTCAAAGAAGTCCACTAGGTTTAGGAGGCATGATCTGCCCTTAACAAAGCCAAACTGGTTAGGGTCCAGTGTTTGGATGTTTCCAATATCTCGGTTAATGAGATCCATGATGATGCACTCCACAGCTTTGGAGGCCAAGCTAGTCAGGCTTATAGGGCGATAGTTCCTGGGGTCCATTGTGGCTCCACCTTTGTGGAGTGGAATAACCATTGCTGTGCACCACTCTGTGGGCATGTAGCCTGTGGAAAGGCTGAGTTTAAACAGTGTTTTTAGGTGAGGGGTTAGTTCATCACATAGTTCATACGTCAAAACTCCTGGTATCATCTTGCATATGAAACTGAGTTCATCTATTACCCAGCTTAAGTGCAACCTAGACTAGTGGAAGCAGAATAGGAAATTAACATCAGACTTGACACTCATGACTCTTGTGGCCAGAGATAACTTATCAATTCCTGGCCCTTAATGTATTATTTTGAAACAGGGCATCATTATTCTCTTGGGAAAACTTGGCTAGGCTTAGAAAGACCCCCCCCCCATTGGTAGCCTAGCAACAATCTATGAATTTCTGAATAAAACAGATTACATTTTTATGACAATAATACAGAGGATAGTGGAAGGAAGGATGAACGACATTAAGAAAGAACATATCTATGGTATAAAAGGGTAGGGATGCCAGGAATTATTATTGATGGCTTGAGAAATTATGGATGATATTATAAGCAAAATGAAGGTATGAAAGATATTGTAGATGATAATCAGTAAGGTATTTTGTATGGTAAGATATGATGCTTTGTATGATGTTATGGAAAAGTAAGGACTAGGTAACAGATTTAGGAGAGTGTGGATGTCAGCATATCAAAATAATAGAATGAGAAATTTAGTGAATGGATGGCTGAGTAAAGAAATATGCATGAATTGTGATATCAGATGTGGATGTCTCATGAGTGGGATATCATTTGCATTAGTAATGAATGCAATAATGAGTGAAGTTGCTTATAAAATTAAAGATGTGTGAAATGTGATGCAAAAGGAAGGGGTGGTTCCAGTAGTTCTGACATATGCAGATGATTTAGTTGCGGTTGCTAAGAATAAAATATGGATGAAGGAAGTGTTGGTTTGTCTAAATGCATGTTTAAAGGAAATGGGAATGACCTTGAATAAGGACAAAAGTATTTGGGTAATATTCTGAAAATTGGAAGGGTGATTTTTTTGAATGAGTTATCTTTGTTAGGGATAACATTTTGGGGGAAATCATATAGTTATGAGGCAATGGGAGAGTTTGATAAAATAAATGAAAAAAAGATGTCTTATCTGGAGGATTACAGATTCAAGAAAACGGGTTATCTGGCGAATTCTGGTTTAGTGATAAATATCATATGTCAAATGTTTTTTATAATCCTCGAAAGATATGAAAAATTAGTTGTGCACATATTTGTTTTCTTTCATATGGAGTTCAAGATTTAACCCAGTGAAAAGAGGTGAGTTGTATATCAATGAAGATAAAGGGGGTTGTGGTTATTAAATCCAAGTGTTTATTTTGCTTCTTTAAACATGCATAAAGTATTAAACTGTGTGAATGAAGAGAATGAGAAATTAATAGAGAAAAGTTTTAAATATAAGTATAAAAATTGGGAGATGAGAATAAGAAAAACAAATAAAGATTATAATAATGAAGAAATTGAAAATTATCAAGAAAAAAATACTAACATGGAAAATGCAAATGATGGTATAGAGAACAACAGAAGGACAGTCTAATGATGTGATTAATCAATATTATGTAATTATTATGTACTTCCATTGGAAATTTTGTCAGAAGAAATTATAAAAGCCAGTAAAGTAAAGAAAGAGTGATGTACTAAGATTGTAGAGTGTCAGGATGTTTTATGGATACTAGCAATGAATGTGTTACCAGTAAAGGTAAAGCTGAGGAGGAACAGACAATAAAGCATATTTTTTATTGTAAAAGAGTATTTAAACTAAAGAAAAATGTGTGTGAAATACAAATTTTTGAGAATATTTATGACATAAACATAGATATGATTATGTACGGATATATAAAAAACAAGACAAAAGAATATGTGAGAAGGGTAGATAAAAATTATTTTATGTAATATTTATTATTTGGAATAAAAGATTGAATGAAATTTGTTTAATCAGAAATGGATTTTTGGCTGACATTGCAAATAAATTAGATTATGGCTGTGGAAGTTGGAGTTGGGGACAGTTATGGAAAAATAATAAAGATGATGATAAACAGGAATATGTTATTTGCCCTTTCCTCAATGTTGTACAGTTTTGAAGATGAGTGGGAGTGAAGAATGGCTAGCCTCCTCATAAAAAAACACTTGCTTTTACATGTATTATTATCTAAATTGCACTGCATTCTTATTTTGTTATCACTTTATCTTCAATGAGTTCTTTGACAACTGGTAGCAGACCTACATATGTAAAAATTATATATATATATATATATATATATATATATATATATATTATTACCTCGAACATCCAAAATACCGAATACAACTCCATCGATACATAAATGTCGATCTACACATTCAGCGAACTAACAAACCATCAAAAATGAAGATATCAAATGGATTACATCATCAAAAGTGCCATTCAGGTAAGTGAAACCCAACTAAAACTATATTTACACACTTTTTGCAGGGGGCAAGCCCACCTGTGCCCCCCCACTTAAATATACCAACTTTGAGACCACACTACAGTGGGGAAAAGGATGTATTTCCTCATCCCCACAATCATGCTGCTGGACAACAAACACATTCAATGTCTTCATTTTCAATGGTTTGGTAGTTCACTGAATGTGTACATCAATGTTTGTGTGTCAACGGAGTTGTATTCGGTATTCTGGACTTTCGAGGTAATAATATAGACCCATATATATATTGCCATTAGTGTCACCAAGGATGATGGTTTCATTTGAGATGTAGTGGTTAGACCATGATAGGAAGTCTTCCAGTGTTGGGATATTAGAACCTGGAGGAATATAGATGGTGGTAATAGATATTTGTTTATGGTTGTTGAAAAATAGTGATGCTAATAGGATTTCCATATTATTGAAAGTGGGAATGATTTTTGGGTGGGGTAATATGTTTAAATAGTTATGATATATTAATGCCAGGCCTCCCCTTTTCTTATAAAGTCTATCGTTTCATAATATTTGATATCCAAGGGGAAGTTTTTCTGAGTCCGATATCTGGGGCTTGAGCCAGGTTTATGTAAGAGCAACTATATCAGGTGTATACTGTGTAAGCCATGCATGGAAATCTGCTACTTTGTTGCAGATACCACGGATGCTTAATGTCACAATGCAAAGGTCTTTTGGTGTTTTCACAGAGAGTTCATAGGTAAGTACTTGGCTATCTGCCCAAGGGCATCTATAAGCCTAGCCAGAATGTGTTGACTTTTGCTGCCCCCTTAGATTAGTTCCATGTGCCTCGGTCCAGTAGAGCCATTGAAGTGATCCCTGGGGTAAACTTTCTGTTTCCCATCCACTTGTCATGGTTTCTCTTGAAGAGTGTTAGTGAGGGGCTCTGCTTAATGTAGATTGGAATGTGATGTGGAGTTGTTAATATGTTGGGTGGGAGAGGGTCCAGGGTTTAGATGAATATCTCCACTTTAAACTTGAACTAAAAATACTATTGAAAACACAAACAAAGGGAGAATAAGACGGAGCAGTACGAAAAAATGATAATCCAACTGACTATTTTATTAGCGCTTTCAGAGGGGACAATACCTCTTCCTTCTTCAGATAAAATCCAAAAACAATTAAGAACCTTTTTATACAAAGTGTAAAACCAATCATTCAATTAACATGGGCATGGCACTAAGATGTTCTTAAAAGATTCTCAAAAGAAAAACGTACACACACTTTTATAAATGTGCCTAAACAAAGCATAAAATAACAAATCAACGGCTGATTTAAATTTTTCTAAAGAACAATAATTTTAAACTAATCAATAAAAAGTACATTTCTTTGAATATGTTGTAACAATATGTTGATACTACAAAATTATAAACTTAGAATATCTAATATAAATATCAGTGATCATAATAAAGAGCCGAACAACAGTACAAACAATAACAACAAGGCTGCATCTGGAGAGGCAAACGCCGTCGGAAATCTAACGGCCCTTATTCAAATTTTAATGGGCCGTGTTGACAGCCTTACTTAGAGAATGGAATCTTTTACAAATACCGGCAACACTGTTATTTCAAGAAATCGTAATAGCAGCAAAACAAGTCAACCTGCTTCAGGGGAACTGAACCATTTTCTAGGTACCAGACTTAATATTGGAGCACCTAATGACATCCAAGCCGGTTCAGGCTCACTATCTTGTGACATTAAAACCAATCATGGAACAGGAGTTCAACAGTACAATAACCGCAATGGTGGTAGCAACATTCAGGATATATATATATATATGAAACTATGTGTTTTCTGTATGTATGTGTACAGGTAGGTGTGTGTGTGTATGTGTGTGTGTGTATGTGGGGAGGGGGGGTCATTGTTATTTCTCTGAGTGTTCACTTCATAGGTTGGTACTAGGCTATCAGCCCTAGGGCCTATACAAGCCTAGCCATAACAATTCCCTGGCTATTTCTTCCCACACTATTTACTTCCCAGGACCCCTGTCTAGCAGGGCGAATGACGTGATCCCTGGGGTGAATTTCCTTTCTCCCATCCAATCGTCTAAGTTCCTTTTGAAGAGGGCCAAAGAGGCACTCTGCTTGACATGTATGGGCAATCTATTCCAGAGTCTGGGGAGTCTCTGGGTCAGTAACCTATCCCTCCAGCATGTTTTGTTTATTGTGATGACAAGGTTTAGATCCCTGGAGCATGTGGCTCTGAGGGATCGGGATTTCTTTAAGTGTAGCATGTCCAACAGATCTGGGTTTGACATGGCCTTGTATGTTACGCAGAGATCGCCTCTGAGTAGACGATATGCAACAGAGTATAGCTGAAGTTTTTTAAGGCGGTCAGTGTAGGGTATCTGCTTTAGGCCTGTGATTCTTTTAGTGAGGTATTTCTGCGGCCTTTCCAGTTGTTGCAGATGTCTTGAGAGGTACATACCAAACGGGGCATTGTATTCTATAATGGGTCTAATGAGAGATGAGTACAATGGGACAATGACCTCCTTTTATCTGGATGAAAAGCCCTTAGTGATGAGGTGTGCCACATAGAAGAATTTCCTGACTGTTGTGGCAATGTGGTTATCGAAGGTGAGACCACTGTCCACCTGTGTCCCTAAGTCTCTTATCACACTTTCGGTGTTTAGTGTACTGCCACCTATGTGGTAATTCACGGGTACATGTTTTTTCCCAAAGGGGATAACTATACATTTCTTGGCACTGAGCTTGAGCTCATGGCTGTGGTACCAAGCATCTGTTTCTGTAAGGCTCTTTTGTAGAGTATTCACATAATTTGGGGATTCAATAATGGCTCCCAGTTTGCAGTCATCTGAGAACTTTGTTAGCCAGAGTCCCTTAGTGTAGGCCTGTACTTCAGAGAAGTAGATGTCAAACAAGAGCGGTCCCAGGACTGAACCCTGAGGTACTCCACTTGTCACTTGTCTGGAGCTGGATTTGGAGTCGGCTACTTTTACAGTGTGAGTTCTATCAGTAAGCCAGTTAGCAACCCATTGGGTGATGTAAGGATTAATGCCCAGCTTATTAAGTTTATCTATGATTCCAGAGCGGGGGATGGTGTCAAAGGCCTTGTCAAGGTTTAGATAGGCTGTGTGGACCACCTTACCCTTGTCCATGGCTCTGGAGACTTATTCAAATAAGTCAATCAATTTCAGGAGACAAGATCGGCCCTTCACGAACCCAAACTGGGTGAAGTCCAGTGTTTGAAGGTTGTCAATGTCTTTGTTTATAATTTCCATGATAATACGCTCCATTGCCTTGCAGATAAGGCTTGTCGGACTGATGGGACAGTAGTTTCCGGGATCCAAGGTGGATCCCCCCTTGTGGAGTGGGATAACTGTAGCTCTGCGCCACTCAGTGGGCACGGAACCTGAGGTGAGGCTATGATTAAACATGACACTTACGTGAGGTGCCAGTTCATACTGTAGTTCATGTAGTACACAGCCTGGGATGTCATCTGGTCCCATGGATGCTGTATTCTTAGCATTGGAGAGTGTGTTTTGTACCTGTGTGGCCGTTATTACTGGAATTTGGCAATCTTCTGGTATTGAGATGGGCCATTTAGGGGGTGAGAGGGGGGTGAAGTTGGCACTGAAACGATCTGCCAGGATATTGGCAATATCCTTGGGATCAGTATATTCAATGCCATTCTGTTTTAGCTCAGAGCAGATCTTAGCATTTCCATTTAGATTCTTGACATAGTTATAGAATGCATTGTGGTTGTCTTTGGAATCTTTGGCAATTTTATTTTCGTAACTAGCTTTGGAGGATTTTATGAGGGATCTCAGTTTCTTACTGAGGCTGGTAAGGGAGTTTTTTGCATCCTGGGATTTTCTTCTTTCCTGCAACAGTTTCATCCTTTTGTTGTAAAGTTTGTTTATGACAGAGGACCACCATATTGGCTTCCTTTTTTTGGATGACAGCATCTTGGTTCTATTTGGGATGGCACGATTCATGCATGAGTGGATGTGCTCGTACAGTGCCTTAGTGTAAGATTCAGCAGTTGAACTTTCAGTTCTCATCTGCATGGGTGTCATGAAGTTTGTCACTTCTGACTTGAGTAGCACGAAGTTGGCTTTGGAGAGGTTTTTTATGGAGGTTTCCTTACTGGGGGGTGGGGGTGGGATGTGGATGTTAAGGGTGATTAACTTATGGTCAGACCTGGCTAATGAGGGAGTCACCATAGATGTGGAGCATCGATTTCCCATGTTGGTAATGACCAGGTCTAGGATATTGGAGCCCCTGGTGGGACCATGGATTAGTTGATCCAAGGCGTTGGAATTTATGAATTCCAAGAACCGTTGGGCAAAGGTGTTGGTACATGAGTAGTTTTCCCAGTTAATGGCAGGGTAGTTAAAATCACCCAGTATTAGGGTGTTTGGTTCTATCGTAATATTTTCCAGTATGTTTAGAAAGGTGTAGTGAGAATCTTGGGGTATGGTGGGGGATCTGTAGCAAGCTACAATTTGGATTGCAGTCTTACCTAGTGTTAGTTGCACCTGGAGAATTTCAGACGCACTGTGTTGGGCAACTAGCCTGGTGGTGTGAATATCCTTGGTGAATATTAACACTCCTCCACCTTTAGTGTTTCGGTCCTGGTTTGGTGGCCGAAAAGTGTGGTAAGAGTTGTAGCCTGGTATTGCAGGGGTGCTCTCTGGAGCCTTGAACCAGGTCTCAGTTACTGCACAGAAATCGATGTTCTCCATTTTTAGGAGTGCCTCGAGAGAGTGCATTTTGAGGTTTAGACTTCTAGCATAGAGTAGCATTACCTTCATATTTTGCATGCTTCTACCTGTTATGGTGGTGTTTTTGTCCTTTGAACTTTGCCTAATAAAGGCACTATAGGGGTGGCAAGAGCCTTAGCCATATAATTCAAATTGGTTGAAGCCAATTGAATGAAAACTAATTTCACTGAAAACTCATTTCACAGAAAACTTTCTCTGTAAAAAATAAATCCTAAAGAATGTTTTTGCATAGAGTAAGTGCTCCTGCATCCCCCACAGCACCCTCACTTATATATACTAACTCCATGGTCATACAACCTCTGAGAAATTAAAAATGAAAATCACACACAGTGAATCAGTGCTGTGGTACAAAAACAAACATCTACAGATTTGATGTACAACATGGTGCTGACTATCACAGTCCACACATACTGTGCCAGACTCACTTCCCAGATAACTCCTCTGATGGGGAATGGCATTATTCAATGCTTTCTAGACACTTCTGCACTTTTCTATGAAATGAGTTTTTCCAGCTTCATTTTGATCTAAAAAAATAATCACTTCTGCAAACATCACAGACATGGAAATGGTGTTTCATGTTTCATTTGTGAAGCAATTACAATAAAACCCCAAATATGGGGGGGGGGGGTCTTCACCTCATGTACTCCTTAGTTAATATAGTCACTTTCCTATAATTCATTATCTGGATTCAAATTAAAGTTCAAAATAAAAGATGCTTGAAAGATTTTTTAATGACCTGATATCTAGATAACTTTCAAAGCTGATATTTGCTGAAAAGCTGTTCATTCAAATAAGTGGACTCAATGGTGACACATTTGTATACATCTGTGTCTTGTATTTATATACCTTAAAAAGTTATATACATTTTTTGAAATGCCATAGCACATTTACCATAGACTCGCATTTTATATACTGCCAGTGTCTATTGACCACCATAGCTGAAGAAAATGTACTGATCTCTAGTTAATTAAATAGCACCTACTGTAAATCTACTATATTATAAGTGTGCTGCCATATTATTAGAGAGTGCCTGTCCTTGGATGAAGGGTACAGGTATCACCCCTGTTATAAATGGCTGCTTGGCTATGCTAAAATGCTCACTATTTAACTGTATGATTACAACCCTGTGCTATATTTACAACCTGTAAGATAACTAATTCAAGCATACAGTGCCTTTCTGTTTACTTACAGCTCACATCCATAGCTCCTTATGTTATCCATAACTTTTTTGGCCCTGACTTCTTTAATTAAGTGATTTATCAGCTAATAATATGCAGTATTATAAAGGGCCAGGAGTTATTAAAAATAACACTATGATTGTTAGTCTAGGATATCCTTTCGTAGAGAAACATATTACTGCTTGTGACTTATTATTCATATTTTTTATTTTATGTTTATATTTTCATAACAGTGAGCCGTACATGTCACTGAGAGATATGGTATGATATGCCGTATTAGGAGACAGGAAATGTCATTGTCCATCTCCATTTATGAAAATAAACACTATTTCAATATGTACTTTGTACTTCAAAAAACAAATGACTTGCAAACCATTCCATGACATCAGGTAAAACCTAAGATGTTGCTGAAGAAAACTAGCTTTGATGTTTGCAATGCATGTTGCACATTTTGAGAGATATTCATTGTTATTTATAGTGCTAATTATATAATTAAGCATGTTTTTAATTAATATCTCAATAAGCACAGAGGAATTTCTTGGTGTTGTATGAAAGATTATGTCTTTTCAATAAAAATATTCTAACTAGATATGTCTACATTGCACAGTTTTGAATAAATGATCATTTGTTTGTGAAAATGTTGCAACAGATGCAGTTTTGGTTTTGTGTGCATTATAATAGCGTGAAAAGCTAACAGCTCATTCTGGATGACAAACTGAGAGAGTGGTAGAGGAAACTTTAGCTAAAGAAATGTTCACTGTTTCAGTAAAGCATTTAATTTAGACAGTGTCTGCAGTTAAAAAAAAATATCCAATGAAAGTATCTTTAAAAGACGGCAGACAAGTAAGGCAAATGAGCTTGTGAAGGAGCTGGAGATTTAAAAAATGTACAACTTTGCAGTTCTTAAATTTAAGCAGCTTATAGGTAACTTCCATTATATGTGAATATATAGAATAACCTTATGTAAGAGGAAGGGCAACATAATGTCACATTGTGGGCACAAAAAATGCATTTTGGGAGGGATGACTTTTATATTCAAAACTAAATATTGTCACTATGGCTGTTGTGGTATAGAATCAATTACAAAACTAATACTAACAAACCAGAGTTATAGGTGAACCTTAGTATTGCATAGAAGATCAAGCAATAATATAAATCATTTTTAAGTATTTCATGATAACGGTCATTTAAAATGATTGTAGATGGAAAACGAAATTAAAATATCACTATTGGTACAGTAAATGATATGCTGGATTACGTAAAACTGAATAAATTCAGTGAAGCACCTTTTCCTTTTAACATCAGCTTGGCAGTTCTGCTTTGTATTATTATTAATCGTAAATGTATGAATATCTCAAAGTGGAATGGTACAAATTCTGATCCAGCTAGGCAACAGTAATTTATTTTGCAAATGTACTTGAAGTACATTGTTCTTTTAAAAAGGCCATTTTATATAATCATTTTTTTTTTGTATTTGAAGAAAAGAACATTATAGAGTTTATAAATTAAAGCTTGCATACAAACTCTCAAAAACAATACAAACTAGGTATTAACTTCTAATTAGACATTCTGAAAGTAGTAGTTGTGAGCACTTCCTTTATGAATGAATGAATGAATGTAAAACAGATCCTGAAGAAAGTAGTAGAACATCTTAATGTTATCTTTTTTAGGGCATAAAAGTACATTTGCAGGAAAGAGAGGGTTTAACCTAAACCATAATGATTTTAAATTCTCTGTCTTATCCAGTCAAGTCCTTAGGACCTGCATTAATAACAAAATAAATTAGTTGGTTAACATGCCAGGTAAACTATACTGATTTATAGGTACCTTTAAGTAATTTTGAAAGTAGGTGAATAATTGATTGAATTTATTCAGTAGTTTGCCTAGCATAGGAATTATGGAAAAAGGCCTGAAGTCCAGTTATATAGGACTCGTAGGAAGAAGATAGTTGTTTGTTTTCAGACCTAGGGTGCTATGTTATTAAAGAAGCACAGAATGTAGGGGAAATATAATGGTTGGATTAGAGTGTTTATGACACAAATTGTGGAACCAGGTCATGCTGACCATAGTTTTCATTGGGAGGTAGTAGTTTTACTATGTCTTTTTTCTTCTTTTTTATATGACAGAAGTAAAATTCAGACTAAGTATTCATTAGAACAGTTGCTCATTATGAAAATTCTTTTGTTAAGTTATTCTGTTATAAAATGAATAAAAACATTTTGGAAAAAAATATTTTAATATTAACTCCTAATCTGATTTCTGCCTTAAAATGAGGTTACCTCAAAGAAATCTGTTATAAAACACTTGTAAAGAAATTGCTAGGAAAAACATCAATTTCCTAAATGCAGATAAGAAGGTGAGGAAAATGTCTTTCATCAATAATATTAACATATCACTAATACAGAAAAGCATTTTAAAAACAAAAACTACTCACATTTTAAGAAGGTATAGAACAGCAAGGGAGGTGTTTGTCTTTCTTCTCATTTGTGATTTCAAGGCTCAGACAATGACTAGACAGTATCAATCTTATAGAAAAGAACGTAACATCTTTGTTGTTTGTATATACCGATCTGTTAATTTCCAGCATGTATTGAGTGATTTGTTAACATATGTGAAACATTAGGGTTGACAAATGGCATCTTCCAATCTAAGATCAAGGTTGTGTTCTGCTAAACAGGAGACTACTCCTATCTTTTGAAGGGTAAACAGCTTGTGTCAGGCAGAGGAGTTTAAGTATCTGGCAGTCTTGTTCACAAGTGAAGTCAAGTAGATTCAGAACATACCTCTCAACCTCTTAGTGCAATAAATCTGGATAAAGCCTGACAAAATGGGGGGACAAAGGCCCAAAAATAGGGTCATATTTTAAACATTGTTCTTATAAACTTAGAAAGTTGATGGAGTAACAGGGTTTGTTTTAACATACATTTTCTGAAAGGATTTGATGTCTGAAAATCAAATGTATGCCATTATTTAGTGACTTCAATCCCCAGATCATCCGAGTGATTTGATAGAAAAAACAAATTATATGAGGACCAGAACAAAAATATAAGCCAAAAAATTGGACAGTTGAGAAGTATAGCTTAGAAGATTTAATACAGGATGTTAGCCTTAACAAAAATGTTGCAGGTATTGTACTGCATGGTCACAGTAAAGTGAGAACTGAGCTATAAGAAGAAACATTCAGTTTACTGATCAATCCATGCTCCTTTCCTGTTTCATACTTTTGAGCTTTGCAAAAGAAAGGCAAGACTGATATGAAAAGCAGAAATCAGATTCCTCTGCAAGCTTGTACTGGTTACTCTTCATGCCAAAGTAAAGTGCTTGGCGGCCAGCAGCCTCTCAGGGTGCAGATGCACTCTGTTGTGCTGATCCGTAGTTTTAGGTGGTTTGAAAAACATGTAATGACGTCTGCTGGATTATACCCTTGTGGAGTACATCAGGCATGGTTCAGTTGGATGAAGCCAGGCTGGACCTAGGACATGTTAAAGGTACCATAGGTACTATATGTCTCAGCTTGCTTGTAAATCCATGGAGATCCCACAGAAAGAGTTGGAGATTGCCCTGGGGATAAGGTAGTTTGATGTACAATGTTCCATTTACTATGACTGCAGCAATGAACTGCTGAAGTAGTTCATTACATCTATTGATGAAATGTTTTGCAATGTTATCAAGAAAACATTCTGAAATCTCACATTCCGGAACATATTTTAAACATAAAGCCTAAACCCTCACACTCTACTTCCCAGTAACTATTTCTGCAATAAGTAAAAAAAAAATATTGCACACTAGAAAACATGTTGAAATTCTGATGAGATATTTAGTATCACAAATGAATGACATGTACATAAAGAAGGAGCTGTTGCTAAATAGAAGATGAATGTGGTTTTGCTGAAAAATAAATCAAACATTACTTTGTGGAGTTTATTTACTTGTTAGAACATCTTGGAAATCATCATCTGCAACTGCCCATACATTTTACTTGAGTCATATAGATTACAGGATAGTCTCCAAGCAACTGCAGAAGAAAAGTAGTCTGTTTGAAATGCAAATTATCTTTCAGATAAAATGCTATTGCATGCAGAATGCTGTAGCTACAAAAAGTATTGGAAATCAATTTTTCCTTTAAATTCTTTGCAGTTATGATTTATTTGGAAGTAGTCATTCTACAAGTCACTACTGGTGGTAATGATTTTCTTATAAAAACAGTTGCACTTGACGTGAAATGCTTGCTCAAGATCAAAGAAACAGGAACCTTGAAACTATTTCAAAATAATTATTATATTAAAATGCAAAAGTACTGACCTGCAAGACCAAACTATATTAAAAAAGTGAATGCTAAGAATGCTGACAAGACAGGTGATGTCGAACAGGATGCAAGTTGTAGATAAATTCTCATTTTGTGTATTTACTGTGTAAATACAACTAGCAACTTTTAGGTGCATGTTTATAGTGGCACACTATATACAAGGCATAGAAAAATAGAATAAATAAAAAAATGACTACAGAATCTTTCAGATATTAAAAAAAAATATGAATTCAGTCTCCTGAAACAATAGGTATAATCATATGGGCACTGATATAATCAATGGTGTATAAATTAATTTCTAAGGTGTAATATTTTCCCAGTATATAATCTATTTTCAACTATAGCTTAATTTTCTTGCTGATTTGTCTAAACACCACACAATCATATTCAATGGGATAGTCATTGAGTTAACTTCATTATTCCATCTTCTACCTGTCAGTAACATTAAGTAAACTTTTCAGCTCCATTTGTTTCGGGAAATTACCTTGCAAACTTACTCCTGACTGGTACATGTGATGAACTCTTTTCTGGAATAAACAATGCCTAAAATGTGCTCTGTACCATGTCTGGCCATTTTTGTCTGAAGCTTCCAAGCATGTTTGCTTCTACTTTTCACTTCTCTTTAATGTATATCCACGATAGTGTGTCTGGCTCCCCTATTTTCAGTGTTTTATATGACTGTCATATTATTTTTGTTCTATTAGACCCGGCCTTGTAACTACCGCTACATAGGTCTCTTTTTCTTGCACTAGTTAGAAAACTCTGTCCTCTCCAATAATTTCTCTGTCTGCTATTGCTGATTGTCATTCACTTAACCATCTAACGGAGTGAAACATTTCTACGTAGGACTGCTTCTACACAATGCCTCTTCCCCTATACTTTCCTTAAGTGTGTGTTCCTTTTGATGCCTAGTAAATTTTGAATCTGCATTCCTATCAAATGTTTTCCTCTTCAGTCTGTCTCTCTCACAAATACCATGAAAAAGCACAAAAGTTGAGACAGAATGCAGAAAGGAAGAATAAGAACGTGGAAAAAGGAAGAATAAGAAAATGTGGAAGGACTGAGATCTCTTGATGTGTGATGGAACAAGAAATGACATTAGATATATAGCGTCTGTTTAATCAGACATAATTGTAACTTGTGAACCACATCAACCTATGTAAATTCAGCACTTGTACAAAACTGTCTTACAGTGGTTGAAAAGTTGCCAATCTGGTCTTTTAACTATGTAGTATACGGTTTACTATGACTCAGCAAATACGTAGTAATTCAAATTATTGTATTATGAAAGATAACAATGGCAAATGAGGAATCAAAATGGCTACTATATCTTTTCTGTTTGTCTGACTATTTATATTTGGCAAATCACCTAAGGCTGCCACTAAATGCTGTATAATTCTTAGTTAATAGTTAATACTGGATACCATGTAAGTAAAGCAATAAGCAAAAGTGATAATAAGAGAAGCAACATGGGATATGACATATTGTATTGCACCATATATAAAGTGTGTGTGTGCATTTAGTTTTTTTTTTTTTTCTGTTAACCATGAATGTCTAGCTGGAAGGGCTCACTTTATGTGGGGACTGTAGGAAATAACTTCAAGGCTATACAAATCAGTCTGGAACATATTGTGTAATGCATTTATTTATTTTTACTTATTGAGTGAAGTAGTCCATATGGGTATAGCCCATTTTCAGCAAAAGTTAGGGGTTAAAAGTTTCAAATCAACAGTAGAATCACATTTAGGTTGTTTTAATAATAATATTATTATTAATGTGTGATGCTTTTCAAAATCAGAGATCAAGCATGGAAAGTAATGACATTATTGCATTACATACTAGCTGTTTCCCCAATATTAACAGATTAGCTGTTAGCTGTTTCAGACAGAGGAAAACAAGAAGTATGTACAATGATATCTGCATTATATGGCTTACAGACAGAACTCACATGGTAAGAATAGTGGGCTCCAGGTCCGATTCTAAACCACTAACAAGTGGTATCCTGCAAGGCTCGGTCCTGGGACCCCAACTGTTTGGCATATACTTCTCAGAAATACAGGGGAACACAGGAGGACTATGGCTAACCAAGTTTGCCGATCACTGCAAACTGGGAGCCATAATTGACTCTCCAGCTGACACGGACATCCTCCAAAAGGGCCTTACTGAGACAGCCACCTGGTGTCAAAGTCATGCCCTCAAGTTAAATGCCAAAAAATGCATAGTCATTCCGTTTGGGAAAAACAAAACATCCACGAATTACCACATAGATGGCAGCCCCCTTAATACAGAAGAGGTAATAAGAGATCTGGGGACCCAGATAGATAGTAATCTCTCCTTTGACAATCATGTTTTCAAAGTAGTTAGGAAATCCTTCTATGTGGCCCATCTAATTACTAAAGGGTTCGCATCTAGAAATAAAGAGGTTATAGTGCCTCTCTACTCGTCACTCATCAGACCCATCATAGAGTACAATGCCCCATTTGGGATGTACCTCACAAGACACTTCCAACAGTTGGAGAGACCACAAAAGTACCTTACCAAGAGGATTGCTGGCCTCAAACATATGTCCTATGCTGCCAGACTGAAAAAACTCCGGCTATACTCAGTAGCATAGTGTTTATTCAGAGGTGATCTCAGCCTGACTTACAAAGCCATGTCCAACACAGAATTGATGGACATGCTCCAGCTAAAGAAATCCAAGTCACTGTGAGCCGCGTGCTCTAGTGAGCTAAACCTCACCACAACAATAAATAGAACATGCTGGAGGGATATATTCCTATCACAGAGACTCCCCATGCTTTGGAACAAAATTCCAAACTACATTAGGCAGAGCCCCTCACTAACTCTCTTCAAGAGAAACCTTGACGAGTGGATGGGTAACAGAAAATACACCCCTGGGATCACTTCATTGGCTCTGCTTGACAGAGGATCAGTTAATTAATCAATGGGGCGGCGAAAGCCGACACACTCTGGCTAGGCTTGTAAATGCCCTCGGGCAGATAGCCTAGTACCTACCTATGAACCTATATACACAAGTAAAGGACACTGCACATTTTTATACTGAAGAATTCTATAACTAGCAGTCAGTCTATGTAGTAGAAGTATGTTTATGAATTTAAGAAGAGGTGGTGAGGTGACTAATGGTATAAAAGGGCTGAAAGGAGAAGGTGCTTAACTCGAGTAATACCACCTGTACAAGTACATGTCATGTTTGAATAGTACTTAGTTTTTATACCTTCTTAAAAGCAGTCTTGTGAGGAATATCTCTAAGAGGTTTAGGCAGCTTACTGAAGATTTTAGATAAGGTATTCCATTACACGGAATGAACAAACTTTTTTGACTAAGTCTGTGTGAAAAGTTGTAATATGCTGGAAAAATGTAACTGCTTTTTCACAAAGGAAATATTTCAAGCTGTACTGAACTCAGAAAAATAAAAGACGTACTTTAAAATAAAAGTTAAATGTTAAAAGAACTTGGTTTATATGCTTTTGTTCAAATACAGATAAAGTCAACAGCTGTTTTGCTGTCACAGATGGTTGCATTCCTTAGTGGTCAAATGCAGGAGTTATCAAAAACACAATGCTAAGCATCCTGAACATTGCTTTTACTGAAGAAATGTCCATACAGTTGAATAAAGAGAGGATGAATGAGTGAGAGTGTGTGTGTGCACATGCATGCAGGTTCTTTGGTTAGGGTTAGAGTAGGGGATAAGTAAAAGTATAGATTTAGGGTTCATAGGTTGGTACTAGGCTATCAGCCCTAGGGTCTATACAAGCCTAGCCATAACAATTCCCTGGATATTTCTTCCAGCAATATTTACTTCCCTGGACCACTGTCTGGCAGGGCAACTGACGTGATCCCCGGGGTGAATTTCCTATCTCCCATCCAATCATCAATGTGCCTTTTGAAGAGCACCAAGGAGGTGCTCTGCTTGACATGTATGGGCAGTCTATTCCAGAGTACAGGGAGTCTCTGGGTCAGGAACCTATCCCTCCAGCATGTTTTCTTCATTGTGAGGACAAGGTTTAGATCCCTGGAGCATGTGGCTCTGAGGGATTGGGATTTCTTTAAGTAGAGCATGTCCAACAGCTCAGGGTTTGCCAAGGCCTTGTATGTTAAGCAGAGATAGCCTCTGATTAGACGATATGCCACAGAGTATAGCTGGAGTTTTTTTAGATGGTCAGTATAGGGCATCTACTTTAGGCCTGTGATTCTTTTTGTGAGGTATTTCTGCAGCCTTTCCAGTTGTTGCAAATGTCTTGTGAGGTACATACCAAATGGGGAAGTGTACACTATAATGGGTCTAATGAGGGATGAGTACAGTGGGACAATGACTTCCTTTTTTCTGGATGAAAAGGCCTTAGTGATGAGGTGTGCCACATAGAAGGATTTCCTGACTGTTGTGGCGATGTTGTTATCGAAAGTGAGACCACTGTCCACCTGTGTCCCTAAGTCTCTCATCACACTTTCGGTGTTTAGTGTATTGCCACATATGTGGTAATTCATACGTACATGGTTTTCCCAAAGGGGATACCTATACATTTCTTGGAATTAAGCTTGAGCACATGGCTCTGGCACCAAGCATCTGTTTCTGTAAGGCCCTTTTGTAGAATATCCACATCATTTGGGGATTCAATAATGGCTCCCAGTTTGCAGTCATCTGCAAACTTTGTTAGCCAGAGTCCCTTAGTGTTGGCCTGTACTTCATTGAAGTAGATGCCAAACAAGACCAGTCCCAGGACTGAACCCTGAGGTACTCCACGTGTCACTTGTCTGGAGATGGATTTGGAGTCGGCTACTTTTACAGTCTGGATTCTGTCAGTAAACCATTTGGCAACCCATCAAGTGACATAGGGATTTATACCCAGCTTAGTAAGTTTATCTATGATTCCAGAGTGGGGGGATGGCGTCGAAGGCCTTGGCGAGGTCCACATAGGCCTCGTCCACAGCTCTGAAGACTGATTCAAAGAAGTCAATCAGGTTCAGGAGACAAGATCGGCCCTTCACGAGCCCAAACTGGGTGGGGTCCAGTGTTTGAAGGTTGCCAATGTCTTTGTTTGTAAGTTCCATGATAATGCGTTCCATGCCTTTGCAGATCGGGCTCGTCAGACTGATGGGACGGTAGTTCCTGGGATCCAAGGTGGATCCCCCCCTTGTGGAGTGGGATAACTGTAGCTGTGCGCCACTCAGTGGGCATGAAGCCTGAGGTGAGGCTATGATTAAACATGACACTTAGGTGAGGTGCCAGTTCATTTTGTAGTTCATGTAGTACACAGCCCGGGATGTCATCTGGTCCAATTGATGCTGTATTCTTAGCTTTTTAGAGTGCTGTTTCTACCTGTGTGTCCGTGATTACCAGAATTTGGCAATCTTTTGGTACTGAGATGGGCCCTTTAGGGGGTGAGAGGGGGGTGAAGTTTGCACTAAATCGATCTGCCAGGATATTGTCAATATCCTTGGGATCAGTATATTTAATGCCATTCTGTTGTAGCTCAGAGCATATCTGAGCATTGCCATTTAGATTCTTGATATAACTATAGAATGCCTCGTGGTTGTATTTGGAATTTTTGGCAATTTTATTTTTGTAACTAGCTTTGGAGGATTTTATGAGGGATCTCAGCTTCTTACTGAGACTGGCAAGGGAGTTTTTTACATCCTGGGATTTTCCTCTTTTCAGCAACAGTTTCTTCCTTTTGTTGTATAGTTTGTTTATGGCAGGGGACCACCAGATTGGCTTCCTTTTTTTGGAGGAGAGTGTCTTGGTTCTATTTGGGATGGCACGATTCATGCATGAGTGGATGTGCTCGTACAGTGTCTTAGTGTGGGATTCAGCAGCCGAACTTTCAGCTCCCATCTGCATGGGTCTTATGAAGTTTGTCACTTCTGACTTGAGTAGCATGAAGTTGGCTTTGGGGAAGTTTTTTACGGAGGTTTCCTTACTGGGGGGGTGGGGTGGGATGTGGATGTCAAGGGTGATTTGCTTATGGTCAGTCCTAACCAATGAGGGGGTGACCACTGGTGTGGAGTATCTATCTTCCGTGTTGGTAATGAACAGGTCTAGGATATTGGAGCCCCTGGTGGAACAATGGATTAGTTGATCCAGGGCATTGGAATTTATGAATTCCAAGAACCGTTGGGAAAAGGTGTTGGTACCCGAGTAGTTTTCCCAGTTAATGGCAGGGTAGATGAAATCACCTGGTATTAGGGTGTTTGCTTGTATCTTAATATTGTCCAGTATGTTTAGAAAGGTGTATTGAGAATCTTGGGGCATGGTGGGGATCTGTAGCAAGCTACAATTTGGATTGCAGTCTTACCTAGTATTAGTTGCACCTGGAGAATTTCAGATGCATTGTGTTGGGCAACTAGCCTGGAGGTGTGAATATCCTTGGTGAATATGAACACTCCTCCACCTTTAGTGTTTCAGTCTTGGTTTGGTGGCCGAAAAGTGTGGTAAGAGTTGTAGCCTGGTATTGCAGGGGTGCTCTCTGGAGCCTTGAACCAGGTCTCAGTTACTGCACAGATATCGATGTTCTCCATTTTTAGGAGTGCCTCGAGAGAGTGCATTTTGAGGTTTAGACTTCTAGCATTGAGTAGCATTACCTTCAGATTTTGCATGCTTGTATCTGTTACGGTGGTGGTTTTGTCCTTTGAACCTTGCCTAAAAAAGGCACTATAGAGGTGGCGAGAGCTTTAGCCAGTAACATGAATCCCAGGAGTGACAGGTGCAGACCATCTCTGGTAAAGTACTGTGGTTTGTCGATCATGTCGTCCCAGGCAGACAGATACTGGATCCCCTTTGAATGACACCAACAGCTTAGCCCAATTTTGAAGTCAATCATTTTGTCCTTGTACTGTGGTATCAATCTGGGCGAAGGCAGCATGCTACTCAGGGCTAGGGTCATACCTGCCTGGGCTACATGATCTGAGAGCTCTTCCATGTCTCTTTTCATGTAGTTCAGGGAGGTATGTCTCAAGTCATTCACTCCAACATGGACAATGGCAGAGTCGTATTTGTACTTGTTGTGGAGTGACTTGAGTGTGTGCGTTATGTGGCAGATCCTGGCACCTGACAGGCAGCTGACTGTAATCTTCTCCTTGTTCAGCCTAATGAGTGGGACATCAGTGTGCCTGACTATAGAGTCACCTATAACTAAAGTGTTGGGCACATTGTCTTGCCTTAGGGGCTGTTGTTGGTGGCACACTGGTGTTGTGAGCTATGTGTCACTTTGGTTGTGACTGGTGTTTGTTTGTGTTTCAGCTTTGGAGGTCCTTGTTGCTTGGGCAGGTTAATGTTAAGGGCCTCCGCATATGTGGGTTTAGTGTTGCTATGTGTGGGTGTTGATGGTGTGGGTTTTGAAGAGTTATGTGTTGCTTGAGGTGTAGTGCAGGTGTTAACCCTCTCCTCTTGACTGTCTAGCACAATCTTGGCTGGAGAGGGCTTTGCTTCCAGTTTGACTATGTAAGTGCATCTCTCGCAGGTTGTACTGTTGGGTAGTAGGAGGAGAGGGCTGTCTGTGTATATGAGGCAGTTGTTGCTTTGCCCCAGTATGCTCAGATTCACCAGGTGGACAGGAGAAGCTGGAAGCTGACCCTTGGACATGCCTGTTTAGGTGCTTTTTTGTAAAGTACAAGAGCTGTTTTCCCTTACCTTTGCAAGGTACTTTGCAAATATAGGCTGCTTAGTGCCTATGATTAATTTTTCCTTATTTACAAGGAGAGTTCAGTGCTTGTATCAGTTTAAGACTTCCTAGTGCTTTGCAGCAGGTTCTAGAGCAAGTGCTAATCACAGGGGTTCAGATTTTAGTGCTACTACTGAGAAACCAGCTATTTCTAAGGGAGAATTTGAAGAGCAGACTTTCTGGCACCTGGAATAGTTTAACCATAGCCCGGCGGTGCTGCATGATGCGAAAAATGTGCAAACAAGCGCATTTTTAAGCCAGAAAGTTGAAAGGGATAGAAAGCAGCCCAAAATGGCTAAAATTACAATTTCAGAGCTAGTAACCACTCCTCTAGTGTCAGACAGGCCGTACAATGCTCAACACTCCCACTGGTAAGCAATAGCACTTCCCTCTACCACAGCAAGGCCTGAATAGCTCTGAACACAGAAAATAAAGTCCTGAAACCAGCAAAGCCTGGGATCTGGACTATACTAGCTAGGAAAGGCAGGAAACAAGCAAACAAGATTTTTATTTTGTTAAAACAGGCTAAACAATGCAATAATACACTAAATAAACACAGAAAAGGCTAACACACTTAAGTGACTAGCCCTAAACAGTAAACACAATTTAAACTCTACAAAATTAACAATTTAAAAATTTTTTAATGAGGCAAGGCAAGTGCACAACTGAAAAACGATTCAAGAGGTAGTAATACAGTAAAATAAGTAGCTAGTCTACATATACAGAAAAGTCTATATATACAGAAAAGCAGCTAAAACACACTAAAACAATTCAGATGCAGTGCAAACTACAGCACTTGAGTTGTAGCAATATTAAGGCAAATACAGTTTTAATAAATGCACTAAAATATACTCTGTATTTCCAAAATGTTTGAGAAGCACAGTCAGAACACAAGGATATTTACACATTTTTTTTTTTTAGAAAGGGGGAAAGGAGGAACAGAATGAAATTCTCTCTGTATTAGGTAGAATGAGCTAATGACACTAGACTGGGAGGAGTGTTCAAGATCAAATTTAGAGTAAGGGTGGGCAACTGCAAGGCCAGCAGGTATAAAAACAAGATGTCAATAGGGAGGCTGGGTGGGAGAAAATACTACAGAAATGTTTATCACAAGTGAGCCAATAGCTATGAAATACAGTACAAGTATGCAGTATACAATGAAATTGCTATAAATATCTAAAATAAGCAATAACTACTACAAATAAGCAAATAAACAGGCTACTTATAGCTATATATCACAGATCAGCTGCTCCTCCTGAGATAGCTCTGTGTGTAATGTGTTATTCATGTTTGGTGTGTGTGTGTGTGTGTGTGTGTGTGTGTGTGTGTGTGTGTGTGTGTGTGTGTGTGTGTGTGTGTGTGTGTGTGTGTGTTAGCATTAGATTTAGGGCTAAATAAGGGGATAGATTTTTGTATGTGACTGTTGTTGCATTTGTCTTTATCTGAGTGTCTTGTGCAGTGCTACTGTTAGGAAAGTGGTTTTGAAAAGTTAATGTGAGGGTTTAGCATTATGCAAAATAAGCACTTTGAACTTATAGAAACACTATTCAATAAAACAGAACAGGGTTTTCGAGAAAAACAAATCCCTTCATCAATGTATAAAACATCATATCAAAACTTTCTTTTAAATAGTGAAACATAAAAATCACATGATGTAAAACCTCCAATAGATAACAGACATAATTAAAAGACAATCAACACATCAAATACATTTGATACATTATTAAAGTGCCCACACAATAATGGCTTACTTAAGAGCCCTTCATTTTAACTTTAAAACTGGTTTTATTGTAACCATTGTGTTTAAACCAGGAAAAGAATCAGCATTCAAACATAAAATCCATTCATATTCCATTAATTCCAACTTGTTATTATGACTACCTAATACATATTTAGCAAGAGGGTTGGTTAATACTTTTCTTCTAATATCAGAATGATGTTCAATTATATGGTCCCTTAACCTCCTAGCTGAGTTTTCTACATAAAACGAGGGAAAACAAGTAGAGGTCACTAGGTACACTATAAAAGTTGTATTACATGTAGTAGATGGTTTAAACAGGTACTTCTTTTTAATTATTGGATGAATAAAGTCATTCTCTTGGGTTATAAATTTACAACTGAAACAATTTTGACATGGAACAGTCCCTTTCTTGTTAAAATTTATATGGGGAATAGTTAGCATCACATCCTTATAGCAGAGACGCTGTTTTAAATTCCTACAATATCTAAAAGCAAATTGGGGTCTATTATTAATATAATTATCGATTTCTGGCATTACTTGCAGTATAACCCAATTCTTAGCAATAACATCTATTATAACATGTGAAGCTCTGCTATAATTCATAATATATCTAAACTCTGAATTTTGCCTATTGCTGATTCTATTTGTCCCATCTATTAAGTTAGAGATGAAAGGTTTAGCATAATTCGCTCTTTCATCCAAAACTTCTCTTTTTATACTTTCCAAAAGACGTTCATCATTGCCTCTTATTTTAAAGTCACATAATATCTCAGGCATCTGACAAAGACATCTATTCATATCAGTATTGTTTCTACTAACTGTCAAAAGTTGACTTTTGACAATACCCCTAAATATGTGCCCAGGGTGCAAACTGTTCCAACAGGATTTAGCATTATGGCCAAGGTAAGGGTTAGCAAACATGAGGATTTGTTTCCTTTTGTGATGGGTTTTGTTTTGAATGAGTGTTGAGTAAGTGTGATGTTGACGTATAGGTTTCGAGATATTTTATGTCAAGAGTTCTACGTATTCACATTTACCAGTACAATCAAGAATGCTTGTTATTAATTATCTTCATTTCAGTAAATGTGCAATATTTATAAGAAGTATATGAAACTGTATGCATCTTAATAAAAATATATATTTGCTATGGAAAGTTCTGAAATTAAATTAACCCCTCTGAGCCTAAATCTCCTTTAAGACACTGCTCTAGGTTACTGTGGAAACAAGATTCCAAACTGAAGTCTTCAGGAAATTCTGTATGTCACTACAAATAACTACAGAGAGTGATTGTTAGCTTGGCATTTTTGGATTCTGTTAGAGCATATGCAAAGAGATGAAGTTACCTGAAACAGCTCTGAAGATTATTTTCGATCTTAACGGATAGCAGCAGGTAGCACACAATATATACTGAATAACAATTGGCTTAGTTCTACACTATCTGATAGAGTTTGTTGTATGTCACCTCTCGATTCAGAACTTTTATTGTAATTTTTTTGTGCAAGAAAGTTCCTGTTTGTATATTTGATTTTTCAAGTAGAATGCTCTATTTTATTTGTTTCAAGATAAAGAGCTCTATTATCCAATATTGCTTATCGACATGCAATTACTGGGAAAGTCTGACTGGGTATGTGCCCATTTTCAACAGATGCCAGAGAGAAAAGCTATGAAGTATTAAAAAAACATATTTAAGAACAATAATTTTACAATCTTCATAAATAATACAAAAACATATACAGTATAGATAATTATACCAAATTATATATAATGTGATAACATTGGTTAAAAGCAGATACAACTTATATGACAATTATTTAATATTTAGAGAAATTTTAGCCAGTTTAGAGAAATTAAAGGTAAGTTAGTGTAATACAAACAGGAATTGCAATATAAATTTTACAGGAAAAAACAGGCTTATGGCATACTGAGATATAGTGTTAAGGGAAGAAATTGAATTAAGGAAGTAAGTGAAGAAGGTGTGAGGTATGAATAGGTACTTGTTCATATTTAAGTATATAGTCTATCCTGGGGTTGAGCAAGAGCAGAACTAGATTTTTTAAAAGCACTGGAAAGAGTGTACTGACCTGATGGATATAGATAGGGAATTCCAGGCCTTAGAAATATAAAACCAAAAAACAGAGCCAGGAGCAGATTAATCCCTTTAACACCACTTTATCCACCAAACATTAAGCACTTTGAGAATCAAGGTGAATAAAGTGGTGTTAAAGGGATTAATCTGCTCCTGGCTCTGTTTTTTTTTTCTGGTTCTTAGTTTACATAGTGGTGTTTTGGTGTTTGTGAGGCTTTAGGCCTTAAAAATATGGTATAAGTACAGACTGTGTCTGACAGATTTAATAGGTCTGTGGACAGAGATAAGATTTTTGGTCAATGCATCATTATGCACAGTTGGGAACATATTTGTGTAGAATGGTATTTACTGCTTGTTAAGCCGGTGAATGATGGACATTTTGTAGGTGGTAAAAAGCTGTGTATATGATACTTGATGGGATAGTTCTAATCAATTTAGGTTTTTTTGGTGCTGTACTGTAGTGGGCTCTGAAAGGGGTACTTGTTGCAAATTTAGCCAATTTATTTCTCAAGTTTTGCTTTTTGTGTTGCCTGAAGGTTAGTAGGAGTGCCACAAAGTATTAAGAGGAGGAGGTAAGTATTGGCAATTATAATTTTAGCTGCATTGGAGAGAATGTTTTTAGTTCTTTAAAGCATCCCTAGTTTTTTTGAGCAATTTTTGCAGTTTCTTTATATGCAGGTCAAATTTAAGATTATCACCCAAGATCAATCATAATAATTTGCTATGAGTACTGACTTTAATTCTTCTATTATTAAGGGAGAGTGAGATTTTGGTTAAAAAGTAGTAGGCTTATTGTTTTTTTTGGTTGAACATGTGTGGTAAGTTACAATATTAAAGCTTCCTGAATAATTTCTTAGGGATATGTCGAGTTGTTGGATATGCAAATAAGTGTGGAGTCATTGAATATTTTTATTAGGGAGGCCTGCTGTATAGATCTGTAGAAAGTGCTGCTGGGGGACAGAGCCTTGTGGTACACCAGTAGTGACAGGGAGGTATAGAGAAAAGGTAGACTGCCATTATGCCATTTTATTAATGGTTAGGTAGATTTTTGAACCACAGAAAGCTGGGCTGAGATACACCTAGTGAGGACACTTGAAGTAGAAGTATGCTGTGTCAAAGGCTCTTGACAAGTCTAGAAAGATGGAGGAGACTAGTTTGCTATTATCTCTAACTTTATTGGTAGTATCTATAAAGGCTCTTGACAAGTCTAGAAATATGGAGGAGACTAGTTTGCTATTATCTCTAACTTTATTGACAGTATCTATAAAGATTGTGTGGGGGACAGAAGTTCTTCCCACAGGAAATAGTTCAGGATTGTTTTTCAATATATTTTTCAAGCATTTTGTAGACTGGGATAAGATTGTTACAAGTATAAAGTTATTGATATATGATGAATTTCCTCCTTTGTGTAGGAGGATAATGTGTAATTTTTTTCCAGTGAAAAAGAAAGTGGGTTTCCTAGATTAATGTATTTATAAGGATTGAGACAGGATAGGCAGTGCTATTGGCTGCTATTTTTAAGGTACTTGCTTGGAAGGTCGTTAGCTAAAGTAAAGCATGGTTTGAGTTTAAGAGTAGTTTTATATAGGATGTGGGTGAAGTTTGAAGGTGAAAGTGTTAGTGGTGCTATGTGGTTTTAGGGCATGGTTGGGATTGGATGTTGGGGAATCCTTAGGGATGCTATTATATCTATGAAGTAAGACTTAAACATCTGTTGCTGTTAATTTATTCATCGGCTTAAGGATGGGTATAATATATATATAATCTGGTGTACTAACCAATGTTTGTCATCCACCTATGAAAGGAAGACTGCTTAGAACTAAATGCTACCATTTAAATGTTTAAAGTTTGTCTTATTTTAAGGATAAACAGTAAACCTTTTTAGTTGCCAAATAAATCTGTCTGTAATGTCTAGAAACTAGCTTGTATGTGTATGTGTGTGTGTTTAAAATAATTTTGTACATGTTTCAGTAAATGTGGGTTTCAGTTCTAAACCCAAACTTCCAAGTTGAACTTTAGAAGTCTGCAAACAGAATGCAACCCAAAAATAAATAGTTGTCCCAGTCCCCTTCAATAAACACATTACACCGAATGACATTTGACAACCTTTATTCAAATTTCTATAACTTAGTTTTTTTCACTTTATTAGTTACAACTGACCATAATATAGTTGATTCTAAACACAGCATAGCATCCTTGTAATGTTAACAGGGCAGTGTACCTACTCACCCTGCCCAGTAAGCAGAATTCATACCTCTACTTGCTTACCTTACTTATGAAGTACCATCCTTGCAATGCTAATCAGGGCAGCGTACCTACTCACCCTGCCCAACAAGCAGGGTCCATACCTCTGCTCACTTACTTTACTTATGAAGCAGTGTCCCATCTCACTTCATACACCATTCATTGAATTACCATCCACCAAATAAGCAGCGTCCTTACCTCAGCTTGTTTATCTATCCACTAAGCTTCCACCAGCTGCTCATTTTCCTTTCCCCAAATCCTTGAAATGAACATCGACACCAGAGGGGGAACAAAAGAAGGCAAGCCTGTCTCTCTTCTCCATCCTACCCCAACTGATAAACCTCAATCCTCCCAAACCCCCAACAAACAAGAGGGTGTGGAAGGGTAGCAAGTTCACACTAAAATGTGATTGCTCATCCAGCTACACTTGTCTAAACCTCTTAAGTCTCTCACTACTCATTTCATTTCCTCCCAATCCTCCCTGCCTCCACTTAAACCTTTCACCTCCCAAACCCACTTAACACCAACTAATATCTGCCTAACCCCTCATGAAGATGTCCTGGGACAACTTGGTTTGTTGCCAAACTTCATTTGTCCCGGTCCCCTTAAATAAACACATCACATCGAATGACATTTGACGACCTTTATTAAAACTTCCATAATATACTTTTGTTCACCAACTTTATTAGTTACAACTGACCGTAATATAGTTGATTCTAAACACAGCATAACATCCTTGTAATGATAACAAGGCAGCATACCTACTCACCCTGCCCCCAGTAAGCAGCATTCATACCTCCACTCGCTTCCCTTACGTATGAAGTACCATCCTTGTAATGCTAATCAGGGCAGCATACCTACTCACCCTGCTCAGTAAGCAGGGTCCATACCTCTGCTCCTTTATTTACTTATGAAGCAGCGTCCCATCTCACTTCATACATCATTCATTGAATTACCTTCCACAAATAAGCAGCATCCTTACCTTAGCTTGCTTATCTATCCAGCAAGCTTCCTCCAGCTGCTCATTTTCCTTTCCCCAGATCCTTGAAATGAACATCCAAACACCAGAGGGGGAACAGAAGAGAGCAAGCCTATCCCTCTTCTGCACCAACCAGCCTGACCAGGCTGTTCCCCCTCCCTTCTACCCGAAATTGTTCAACCAACAACCTCCCATAATGGGAAGGGTTTAGCAAACATCATCCAGTGTACCCATCATCTGTAAAGCCTTAGAATCCTGCATACCATCCCTGAAACATGCCCTAATAAATCTAAATAAAGTAAGATTACCCATGACTCCACTGTACCACCAGAACATTGACACCAATAGAATACATTCCTTTTTAAACCGCTTCCTTCCGGCCACTAATCATGGCTCAACCTGAACAGAATGACCACCTATATCCACTAGCCTGCCCACTGTCGTATATAACCTTAGCCTACCAAATTAA
The DNA here is from genome assembly GCF_019279795.1 of Protopterus annectens. NCBI lineage: Eukaryota > Metazoa > Chordata > Ceratodontiformes > Protopteridae > Protopterus > Protopterus annectens. Next base: position 159,218,437 of record NC_056749.1, read on the forward strand.
CCAGTTCTGAGTATGCAGTAACCCAACTACTGTAAGGAATGGTCTAACTAAAAAACTTTAATGCCCTAACCTTAAATGGCAAAAGCCAGCACCCCTTGACCTACTTCCTGAAAACTAGCCCTGCTCATAAACACCCTCAATACACTGATTACCCGATGACAATCTGGACTAGAACCCAGGTCTCCCCACTCAGAATCTCCTAGCAACTGTCCTAACTAGAACATTCAAATTACTAACCATCCTTAACCCCTGGTTGTCTCTGGCCTTCCCCTCGAAGACTCTCTTTCCTTATGTTACCTATCCCACTAGTAAGTAATTAAAACCTGACCTACCGCTGCCATATCCTCCAACCAAGCTTCCTTCAAACCTTCTCCCCTGTAACAATGCCACAGTTTCTAAAATTACACCAACACAGCCATCTACCTACCATGCTTCAAAACACTACCTACAAAATTCACCCAAACCACAAGTGAAATGATCCTTGTGCTACTCTGTAAACCTTAACCTGGTATGTAACATAAACACTACCTGCTCAAGGGACAAATTTGTCACCCCAAAGATACCACCCATTAGGAACAAACTCCAGCCTCCTGTCAAACACCAAATTGGTCCTTCCCCCAAATATGGTTCAAACAACTGGATGAGTAAATACAACCACACCAAGGTTCCCAGCTCCTGAAAACAAGGGTTGAACTTACTGGCATGCAAGAACCATAGAACTTTAACCTAATAAGTTCCTGTGCTCCTGTGAATGTTGTGACTCTACTCATCCCTGTGGAATCCCCACACTCCCCATAAACTGTCCCCAACAGTTTTTACCTGCCCCCCCAACTACCTCTTCCATACTTGCCCCCTATACCAACACAATAATCATCTCTAACATGCCTTAATAAGGTGATTACTCAGACCCTCATTGTGCCCCATTCCAGTGGCAAGAACATCCATCCTATCAAAATATCAACTTTCAGATCCCCTTTGCAAGCCACCGCATGATGCCTTCTGCACTTCAGCAATCTGCAAAGAAAAGAAAAAACAATACATTCTATGTGCACACATACCAATAGTTGCTTAACATGGAGGCACTGACAAAGACCCCTGCCACCCCCCATCATGTGTTTGCCAAGCTATGCACCAAAGTATGGAACCAGCCCCCTCCCCTTTTTTTAATACTAAGACTCATATTCCCTTGGATAATGGTGATAAGCTACCCGCAAAATAAGAGCAGAACTTGTCTAGCTTGTAATCACCCCCAAGCCAGTAGCCTAATAACTTCCTATGATACTAAGAGTGCTGTGATTCCATACTCCCTACCTGAACCCCAGCCACCTTGACGTGCCTTCATGAGCACTAAATAAAATGCATGACCTGTAACCTCATCAGGCCCACTGCAGAAACCCAAACTCTTACCTATGACCAGTGACTGTTGCTCCCTTTTACTATTGAACGCAAAAGACCAAAAGCAGGGACAACTTTCCAACACTGATCTAACCTACTGAATGGTTAATAGAACAGATTGTACAACCAATTAACCCTGAGATCACAAACTCAAACACCTGTCCTTCTCTGCCTATCAGTGTAAATCCTTTACCAAAACTCAACAACTTTGAATTCCACTTACTTTAGTCAGTAACTGTTGCCCACTTGTGCTCCCCATGTGTAACCTCCTCACTTGCCACTGCTTCCATCAATTGTGAAGTCAGTATGTGTTGCCACAACTGGTACTCGCACACCACCATCTACAAAGAAAAGGACAAAAGTAAATCCTCTAATATGTAAAGAGAAGGCTCCACTTTATACCCACCTATTCCAAATTATAGCAGCAGCATTCCAAAATCCCCATTTTATATGCTCCTCATGCTGTACTTCTCTGCATTAAAGAAGTGCTCCTTGAGTCTCCACTGAAGATAAATAAATAAATAAACAAGCCTTTAAATATTGGTCTCAGAAGGTTGCTAAAATAATAGAACTCATGCCGTCATGCATTTTTCAGAGAAAACAATGCCTGATATGCAAATGTACGTCCCCAAGCAGATAGCACTCCACAGTAAACCACCAGAGAAACACAACCTCCAAAAGAAATGAAGAATCACAGGCCTAAAAGCAGATGAAAATCACCCCAACCCTCAGCACCCATGCACCTCTTACAAACTTAGAAAGTTGATATAATAACAGATTTTGCATTAGCATGAATTCTCTGAAGGGAATGATGTCTAAAAACTCAAAGGAATGTCATTCACTAATCAATCTTTAATGATTAGCCACTGATTTGCCTGAAAGCCACAATTTTATACACCAGATCAAAATCTAAGGTGCAATGTGGACATTCTGTGATAATCTGTACCGTAGAGAGGTATGCCATGTTATGAAATGGGGATAAAAGCAGTACCTATGCCAGCAAACCCCCACTCGAAACACACAAAGTCCGAAAACATGCACCACCATCAATAACCCCACTGTTCCTAATGGCTTTTTTTTTTTAATACAATAAGGCAAAATCCTGCCACCCAGCCAAAATCCACACAGTCAAGAGGCATGCCATGACTGCTCCTGAACCACCACTCCACACAGCAACTCAAATTTACCAAATCAAACTGTCTGTTCCAACCCTCACTGCAGAGACTAAACAACCAAAAACCTTAACCCACATATACCAACACCCTCTAAATATTCCCATCTCTACCAAATTAATTTCCATTAGAGTAACAATATATTTGCATGGCTTACAACAGTGAGTAACATGCCAAAGACTCTCTTTAGGCTAGGATATTTTCCATTCTTGATATTTCACACTTTCTGTATTAACAAGTAGTTTTGATGACTGTGATGCAGACTGATTTAACGTTTTCAGAGGTTTGAGTTTGGTAATAATGACTCAGCAAACACAGCAGCATTTCTGTATTTGGCAGTATAGACAATATTTTCATTTTGGTTATGAAAATGTATTAATTTTGTATTTTCTATCAGAGTACCCTTAAGGTGTTACCTGCTCAGTGTTTCCTGAAATGTTAAAGTCTTAACTAATGACAAAATGAATGTTTGTAACTGCCAGGAAGACAATTTTGTTCATGAATTCCTGCGTGGCTTGATTTCACTTTTCTGGAAATGAATACTTATTAAACATGAATATATCAAGAGTTTATGGCTAGGCACACACTCAGACAAACATTTAATCAGGAAAAATATAGCAAAATATCCTTCCTCAAGCTTTTCTTCTTTTTTTTTTTTTTAAATTGTCAGTGCTACTCGCACATGCTAGGTAGCAACCTCTTCCCCCCACAACAACCCTTGAGGAATACACAAGGCAAAATCTGGACCCCCTGAGAACATCTGGACAGCAGAAGCCTGCCACCAGACCAAAAGGCCATGCCACAGCCAACAATTGCAGCTCTTCCACAGGCACAATCGGTACCGAGGAAAACCCCCAGAATGTGGCACCACTGAATGGCCCCAAAGAAGCAGTCCACGTCAGTCAGATTACAACAGCAGCAGCAGTTTCAATGAGGACAGTGTCTTACGCTCGTATCGTAATTCACCCGCTTCAACGATCATGCTACATATATTTATGTGGGCCAAAGAGAAAATAAACAGTACCCACTTGCCTTTGTCAATTTTTTTTTTTCTTTAAAGTCAACCTTGTATTTAATTCATCGATGCTACATACAGTCATGAAGGTAGTTATTTTGCACATGGTCCCCTTCAAAACATAGTCTTATGCATTTACTTTTCCTTTCTGTACAAAGTAAATTCACAACAGACATTAAAATGATCATACCTTTTTTACAGGACCTACAGTTTTACTACTATGAATTAACTCTGAGAGGGTGTTCTTTCGGTACAGTTCCAGACACATTTGTATTGAAAATATTTCCAAAAAATGTTGAGAGAGTAGTTTGCTGTTAAGCAGTAAGCCTAAAAGTGTTATGTGATTTAACAACCTGCCTCTGTTTTTTTTTTTTTTTTTTTAATTGCCAATGCTACTCACGCATGTGTGGTAGCAACCTCCTCCCCCCACAGAACTCACAACCCGCAAAAAGACCGTAATGGCTCCCTCCAGTCAACAAAACTCTCATCAACAAGGGTAAGGAGCTCAAAAAAAAAAAAAAGCAAGTACCCCTTAAAGAAACATTAGCTCATAAGTCCCACTATCCGGAGGCACTACCTGAGAAACACTAAACCACCAACGAATGCAAAACCCCACAGACACGCTAACCTTGCACGTCCTGCCACCAACTGCCTTCTCAGAGAACTGTATATCACCAACCCACATGAAAGAAGCACATAACTACTGCCATGACTATGTATATTTTAAATGCATTATATTTATTGACATTCAACTATACCAAATACAAATGCCGATTACAATATATGGTATTAAATAGAGTAACCTGAACACTGCCCTAAATCTGAATAAAACAAAAAGACATACCGACCATCTCCTACTCTTGAGCCCACCCCAAAAGAAATAAATTCAGAAATACCTACCTACAAGCCCACCTGTCACCAACCAAAACCCAGAGGCCTACCTTTCTCCTGACATATCTAAAGGTCGTGATGGGTGTACCCTGCCCTTAGCAAGTTCACACCAAAATGTGATTGCTCACGCAGCTACACTTTTCTAAACCTCTTAAGCCCCTCCCTAATCCTATCTCACTTCCTCCCAATCCTCCCTGCCTCCACTTAACCCTTTCACCTCCCCAACCCACTTAACACCCATTAATATCTGCCTAACCCCTCATGAAGATGTCCCGGAACAAATTGGTTTGTTGCCAAACTTCATTTACAGGCAGCAGTACAGACTCTAAGTGGTGCCTATTGGGCTAAAAATAATGTGGAAACACTTTAGGCATCATCGATGGTGTGCAGTATCATTCAAGAAGGAGGGCATGGACCTCACCATTAGAGTTAACTATTCACTGGTATAAAAATTGTCATGGGTATTTGCTGGAGCTAAGTGGGTTGTGAATGAGGATCCAACCTAGTCTGACCTATTCAAGGGACTTATACAAACAAACTGTGATTTGGGTCTATGCTAACCACCCAATGGCCAGTGTGTTCCTGCCATAAAGCTCAGCAACCCTGATTCAAGAAGTTATTGCCTAGTAAGTGTCTAGTTACCCAAAAGTTACATTTACAGGAGATAAGATTGAAGGTCTCGGCAGAAAGTCTATTGGTCAGGAATCCAAGATTGCTATCAGACTAGAAGTGGTAGGGAAATAAGCATGAGATAATCTTTTGAAGACAATGAGGGATTTTATCAGAATGGGTGATCAGATTTGAATGCAAAGATGGAGCACTGTTCATAAGCACAGCCTATGTTCCATAGCAGTGACGGCAAACAGAAGAAGGCAATCAGGGAGGATGTATTACACCTTCTTTATAAAACAGAACAAAATGAATTGGTCTTGCTAATGGCTTACCTAAATGCTCATATCAGGACAGACTGAAATGGATATGAGGACTGCCCGAGTCCACAAGGCTGAAAATTGATGCAACAGAAATAATAAATGAGAGGCAATTCTGAACTTCTGCCTGAGAAACTAATAGTAGTCAATATATGGTTTTGCCAGACAGTCACAAGATCATATCTGAGGAGTGACTACTGTGTAACTTAGGTATACGTCTGTGTAGTAAGAAAAAGGCATTGGGTCAAATTAGGGATTGCAAAGTCATCCCTATTGAAACCTTTTGTTCCAACCTAAATTACTGATGGCCACAATCAGCTGTAAGCAGTAGTTAAGAGAAGATCAGGTCAAGCAAGACTATGCTGAAGACACAGGAAATGAACAGAGCAAAAGAACAGGATTGTAAGGAAATACTAACATATCTTGCACCTCAGAAAGAAGAAGATAAAATATAAAGCCAAAAAATAAAACTGACAGCATGTCAAAACAGCATGTGCAAAGATAAAAGGACAGATCTCCAGTCATGCCAGGTATGGAAATAACATATATATAGAAAGCTGGTGGTGGAATGCAGAAATCCAAGTAGTTGTCAAAGAAAGAAAGTTCAGGTAAAAGGGGGAGATAGAAAAGACCAGGCTAAAAAGGAAACCTGGCCAGCTAAGAGAGCAGTCGCAATGACAAACAATATGGCATTAGAGAGAGATTCTAGCAGGTTCTAGAAAGTGATTCGGCAAATGGCTCTACCTATTTGCAAGACAGGTGTGGAGAGGGAATGAAGACAGTCATCAAATGTTATTCATAAGAGACGCCAAAAACTAGCTACACACCAGTTCACAGGGCATCAAAGGCAAATGGAAGGAGTACTTCAAGACGTTTCTGAATGACACGAAAACTCATTGAAGCTGTACTCTCCCAGAGAAAGGAGAATGACCCTAGAAAAAGTGCAAACTGCTCTAAGGAAAATGAAGTCAGAGAAATCGGTGCTCACAGATAAAGTCACAGCAGATATTATTAGTATGGTTATATTAAGGGGGAAATGGCATAGAAAGTTAGTCACTGTTGGATGGAGAGAGAGAGAGTGGTGTATCCCAGACTACTAGTAAATAAGCATTCTAGCAATAATATACAAGAAACAGGTATATTCAAGACTGCTTGCAGTACAGAGGTATCAAACCCCTGCCTCTGCATGATAGAGCTGGAAAGGTGACTGGTAAATGAATATATAGAGTAGTAAAATGTAAGATGGAAGATAAGCAGTTCAAATTCAGAATTTGGTTGCAGTACAACTTACCCAATATCTACAGTAAGACAAGTAGTGGAGAAGAATCTGGTGTTGAAGGAATAGTTCTAGACACAAAGAAAGTATATGACAAGGACCCAAGAAAGTTGGCTTGGACAGTTCAGTGACAGTTCGAAGTCCTTGAAACATTAGTAGAATTAGTGCAAGCTGTGTGCAAGGATCCAGTGACACACATGTTTACAGCATTCAGACTCACAGAAGGGTTCGTGAAGAAGTATTGTGCATCAGGGTACAGCTTTGAGCCCACTACTATCCAAATCACCAAACAGGGCAGAGGGGACAGATCAACAAACTTATTGAGTGGCAGTACAGACTCTGAATAGAAACTTCAATAAATTATAGATGATTATAATGGAAAACTGGGGCATATGGAATGAAACTAAGAACAGAAGAGTAACTGATCCTGGCAGCAATTGATTGAAATCAGAAAAAGATGAAATATGGGACAAAAGTGAAAATAATGTAACAGGCTAACCCCTTCAGGTGCCTGGGAGGTGTGGCAAAGGAGAATAGGAAATTGAATGAGATGGTCAAAGATAGAATCAGAGGTGATAAAGCTACCTGTCACAAAGTGTTAGGTGCAGTGTGTTTGCCAAGAAAACTGAAAAAAAGGCATTTGTGTAAAGTTCAGAAATCTTGTCAGAGAAAGTACAGTAGCTGAGGAAGCTTGAGATGGTGTGCAGTATGGATACTGTGGGGCAGATGAAGAGATAAAGACATCAGAACTAAAGCCAAAGTTTATGTAATAGCAGAGAAGGGCAACAACAGCATATTGCAGTGCATGTCTTACATGTGCAACAGAGAAGTTAATTTGGTAAAACAGATTTGGGAGATAGAGGAAAGAGGCAAGAGGAGACCAGGCCATCCAGCCAAGAGACGCACAGATTGCATGAGAGGGAACCTGTGATGGTCAGGCCTCACAGTCAAAGAAGGTAGGGTAATGGCACTAAATGAAGAGGGGTGGTGGCCCTTGATGCATTATCACAATCCCATGTAACATGGAAATAGGGGGATATGATGATGATGATGATTTTAGTAGCTGTTGATAAGATTACGACACTATAAGTCACTGGGCTCAACCTAAGTTGAGTAAAAGTCTGAGAAGCAAGGGATTGTCTGAGCTGCAGCAGAAAAAAAAGAGTAAATCTTTTTTTGGGTGTGAAAGTGTTGGCTATTACAATGGCAGCACTGTGCATTTCTAAATGTGTTTAAGGTCAGTCGCCCCTTGCATACTCAATGGGGTTACAGTAGTGTGGCTTGACAGAACATACTCTTGCTCGTCATTTATTATTTGTGGGCAGCAGGTGGAATTTATACACCCATTTGTGATACATTTTTGGTGGCAGCAGTGATATTTGTATGCTTGTTTCTCTCATATTTTGGTGGCAGTGTTGACGATTTAGTGTGTATTTTAGTTGTATAGCCTATAAAACTATTTTGTCATTAGTACATGCAGGCACTGTTGCAGTCACAAGGCAAATATACAACAGCATATCTTGTGCAGCAGCTATTTTATTTTATTTTATTTTTTTTATTGGAGTACTGAAGAAACAGGCAAAATGAGCTCTGTGGAATACTAGAAACCACCAGTGGCACAGCTGAGTTCAAAGCAAAGGAATTTTTTATGCCTGACTGAACAACTCTGAGATCGCACTAGAGTGAGGGAAAGGGTCCATTTCCAGATCCGCACTGTACTGAGATCTCCGTTCAAAAGCTGGCCTGTGGTTTGAAAGGTCTGTACTGATTCCACCCTTGTGCACTGGAATAATGATAGATTTTTTTCCATAATGAGGGGACTTTATTTTCAGAATGAATCCATTTATCAGAATTCAAACAGTATAAGCAATAATCATGGCTGCTGTTTATATGTCAACTCAGTAGCAGTGTATTGTCTTGAAACTACAACTGCTTCAGATTATTACAAAAGTCTGAACTCAGTACAGTTAGGGGATAAATAAGTCATTGCTAGGAGGAGTACCACATCAAACACAGCTATTGATAAGTTTGCAACTATTAGAAGGGAACACTATCTAACTTAACAATCTTCTCCTGTTAAGGCCACGATAGAGGCACCTTTCCAGTTGCCATCAGGCATGATATGTCTTTTTAAGGAGAAAGAGAGAAGCATTAGCAAGAAATCTGTAAGTTAATCACAGATGTCAAGAGATTATGTATATCTTTTAAAAGAGTTACTTCATGGGAAGGGATGGTTGTAAGTTGCAAGTCAAAATCTGTGAATGAATTGCCAAAAAATGCCAGATATCCATTGGAATGGGAAATAGAAAGGTACACAAATAGATTCAAGACAGGCATAGCTCTGTAATTCTACCATGAAGGAACTGAGGGAGGGAGGGAGGTAAAAAAGGATCCTGACTCTCAAGGGCAGAAGAAGCTTGCATAATGGGAAAAGTGGTAATTATACAAAGAATGGACAACCAAAGACTAGAGGCAGAAATTATACAGCAGCTGGTAGTTTCAAGATCCTTCTTTAGGACACTCTGGCCACAGCACTTTTTATATTGTTTGCAGGTGATTTAGTTATAAAGCATGGAAAGGAAGGCTTATGCAAACAAAAAAAATGACATACCAGGTGTCATAAACAAAATGAGAATACTGAAGACTTATAGGCAGCGTCTGATTGCTGGCAGGCTATGTAGCAATATATAGGCTGCCTTAATGCTGCTAACTGTTAAAAAGGAACTGTTTCATAAACTAGGCATGGGTAAGGTCAGAGATACATCTTGATGGTGGTAGTGTGTGCCAGTATGTACTCTGAGGTTGTCAATTCATCTTCATCTGAAATAGAAAAGGTAGGAAATGTTCTCGTAGAAATGTTCAGTGGGGTGTGTTTTCCTCTGGCAATGCTGATGACCAGAGGGACAATCTTTGTGTCAGAGATGCTGACTTATTTCTGGAAGTGTTGTGGAGTAAAGCAGATAAAACTCCTCTAATTATCCTCATTGCAAATGGTTTGCTGCAGAGATTCAACTCTACTTTTTAGAATATTCTGAAAAAAATGCAGAGTAGTTTAAACAGGAGTAGAATGAGTACCTTTACAATCTCATTTTTGCTTACAGTAAACTGCCCCATTTTGTCCATTTGAGCAACTTTGTGGTCACAGGGTGATGGGGCCTCAACACTTCATTTGTGATGAATGAGAGGGTAAATGTTATTCTCTGAAGGAGTCTGTTGTAGAGGTTCTAATAAATGCTGGGACTAAGCTTAAAGAATTGGAGCACCTAGCATGAACGCAAACATTATACAAAATGTGGCATGATCAGACTGAAAGATACCAAGTGTATATAGCAATACAAAGTGTGGTATGATCAGAATGAACGATCCAAAGAGTATATAGCAGGAGAAAAAGTAATAATGCTTATTCTCATTTGATAGAATAAATGGCAGGTATTATGGGAGGGACCTTTTAATGGTTTGAGAAATATAAGCAATATTAATTAAGCAGTAGGCTTGCCAAGCTAACGGCAAAAACTCTAACGACAATATGATGAAGACCTACCATGATACAAAAACTAAAGTACATATGAGCACTACAAGCATATACAAGTATAAGTAGTGGGTTACAAGAAGAATTTCTCATTTGGTGGTAGATATCCTGATGGCACTCAAGTCGATGCTTCAGGGATGAGATAGTACTGTCATAGCTGGTATCTTCTACACAGGTCAAACAAACGTGAACACAGCCATGTGTCCTTGGGAAAATGTTCATTGTGTAACCAGGGTGTACCCAGCTTGTTGACTTAACAAAGGTCAACCAAGTATCTTCCGCACAAGATGTACGCGCAGGTCAAACAGTCTATTTGACAGGAGTTGTGATAAATGTTAAACCAGAGGATTATGTAGTAAATCAATCACCCCAGACCTCACTGACAGTACTGGTACCCAAAAAAGAAGATGGAAGCACTAGGTTATATGTAGACGATAAGAAACTAAAAAGCACAGTAGAAGCAGATGCTTACGCCATGCTATGAACAGATAAAGGTTTACATCTGCTAGGTGAAACAAAGTATTTGGCCATTATTGCCCTAAATAGAGGTGACTGGCAGGTACTACTGACATCATAACTAGGGAGAACTGTACATTTACTATCTCATTTGGGTTGTATGAATTCATCAAAATGATTTTTTTGGAAAAAAAAAATGCTCCAGCAACTTTCAAGAGTCTGGTGGATCACATGCTAAGAGGAGCCAACAACTATTTATTTATTTACTTACATATGTATGTTTGTACATGCTTGATTACTTACTTATTTCTATTTGTTAATGAGCTGGAGATTGTCCCTTTTCAGATGAGTTGCAGGGAGAAGATCTTGACAGTTAACAGTGCAAATACAAACAAAAACATCACAATAACGAATAGCAACTTCCAAGTACAGTTAGTAAGAACACATACATCTGTACAAAAAAGAGTAGTGATATTTTAAAATGATACAAGTATTTATCTGGTCTACTGCGGTGGTGGTGTTACGGTAGAGTTGTCGCCTCACAATAAGACGTTGTCCTGTTCGATTCTCAGCCAAAGCATCTTTTATATGGAGACATGCGTGAATGGGCATACCTTCATTGAAGGTTGTGTGTCAGAGCTGGCAACTCGTCACGTAAAAATGTACTGCCAATCATTAGCAGACCGGAGTTCCGCTGTGGCGACCGCTAACCAGGAAAAGGTGAAAGACACAACAACAAGTATTTATCTGGTAACAATGTGTGAAATAGTTAGAAAAGAATGGAAAAGTGAAGGGGTGTGTGTGGTGAAGATGCCAGTCTGATAGCAACAGAAATTCATAGCTCTACTTATTAATATCCTGACAGGAAATATACTCGAATTTGCAGAAAAATCTAACTAAACGTATACTAAAAGATAGATTAACATAGACTATTATTTTCTAAAAATTAATTTTTCTAAAAATTAATACATAGTCAAGAGAATTTTTTAATTATTCCTGTCAAGAAGTTTTCTACTGGAGATCTCAACATGAGCAACTCAAAGAACCCACACCAGGAGAGTGTAGTGAATAAGAACTACATCTTATAATAACAAACATCCAAAAACTGTCACTAAAAATGGACAAATTCAAAAACAAAATGGATATTATCAAACAAGAATGCAGTAAACAGCTGGAACTTCTAAATGGAATAGTAAAAAAAAACAGTCTGAACAGATTCTTGCCTTAGAGGAAACAATAACTGACCTGGATACTAGAGTAACAGAAAATGAACATGACAATGAATTTCTTCTGAAACAAAACACCGGGCCGATTGAGAAACTAGAAGACCTTGAAAGTAGATCAAGGAGGACTAACATAAGAATATATGGAATCCCTGAGAAAGAAGTGGGTGCTAACATGATTCAGTTCTTCAATAAGTGGTTTTCATCAGCACTAAATATGCCTGAATCCCTTTCTTCTGGAATTGAGAGGGCACATCGGTGCCTGGCAAATCCAGCTTTGTCTCTGAGTTCATCTAACCCCAGGTCTATAATAGTTAGATGTCTTTCCTCACAAGACAAGGATTTAGTGCTGAAATCAGCTTGGACTAATTCCCCTATCAAGATGGGTGAAAAAGTTACTTGTTTTGACAATGATTACACCTCTACAGTCATATCCAAAAGAAAGGAGTGTGTTCCTCTAATTAAGTCCTTGAAAAAAGCCAATATTAAAGTACAAACTCTTTTTCCTGCAAGAATAAAAATTACCTTTCCATAAGGAGTGAAGATGTTTGATTCCCTACAAGAAGCAATAGAATGTATTCAAAAGAAGAAAACACTGTTGGACATAGAAGAAATGGTATGGTCATCCCAGAGTTTGAAGAGACAGGCAACAAAAAATGGATGGTCTGTGAAGGAAGGAGCAAAGAAAACTAAGAAACTAAAGGACAAATGAATAAATTCCTTCTAATTTTACATGCTTTGTTTTATGAATCATAATATATTTGATTCTGGAAAATCTCTATACTGTAAGGTAATGTGAATCATCTTTATTATTAACTTTCTCTTTTCCTTTTTATATCTACTTATTCTAATTACTTATAGTACTAAGTATTTAAATAGCATTCTCTCTCTTTCTCTCTATCTCTTCTTTCTTCCTGTTCCTTTTTGTTGCTAATGTTCCTTTTCTCTCTTTTCCCCCACTATAAATACTTTACATATTTTCCCTTTTAAATAACTACAAATGATATATATCTTCTAATTCTTCAGTAATAGCATAGTTTGAGTTATTACCAAAGTGCATTTTTTTCTAGTGGGTCAGTAGTGGGGTAACAATATGTTTTTGATTAGTGTTTCTAACTAAATGTTTTAGACTCTTTGTTTATACACATATAAACATTAATACACAGTCAATGTTGTTTTATAGATGGCTAAATATAAGTATGTATATATATATATATATATATATATATATATATATATATATATATATATATATATATATATATATATGTATACATTCATGCTAGGTTCTTTTTTATTTCTTTCTCTGGTCTGGTTAATTGGTGGGTAATGATTGAAATGTTATAAAATGATTTCTGATTTGAGGCAGCTGTTGTTACGTCTAAATAGCTGTTTTTATATGAAAGGGTTATTTTTTTCATGATGTTGATGTTTTGTGAGGAAACTGGTGATCTGTGTGACTGTTCTCAGTGTAGATATTCATGACATGCACTGACAAGGCAGACTGAGTGTTTTTTTTTTTTGTGCTTTCTGCAAACTCTAAAAGCTTCAAGGTTTGATTTCCCACTGAAAATGTTTTTTTTTTCCTCACTAGAGACATCCTCTGCTGTACATGAGCCTATTTAGATACCTTTTAACAAGTTTATGAAACTGCAGCTTGAGGAAACAACAGTGATGACATCACTTGACCTTATGAACTTGTTAAATGGCTGTATTTGTCTTCTGAAATTCTGTTATCCTTCATTTAGATACTTTAATGGTAAATAATTAGTTCTGATAAAAGAGTTTAACTCCTTTGAAAATACCCATGTTCTTTTATAGATGCATACATTCTGCAGATTCAATGACATTTTTAGTAACTAAATGACATCAAATGAACTAGGAGCTGCATTAGAAAACTCATTATGCATATTAACATCAGACTTGTTAAATAACTAAACCTTTAGTAACTAAACAGACAGTTGTTAGGCTGTTTTTGTAATAAGTGTTATATATATAAATTCAGTTGATCCTTACTTGCAAAATGTTAGATAGATGACTGACAAAATGGTTAAAACAGCTGTTTCTTGAAAAGTCTTGGAAATATTGACAGTCTTCTTAACCTTCAGCTTCTAATGTTTATACATACTTTGATCTGATGTGTATTTCTGACATATCTACTTATCAGAGGTGCTATTATTACATGTGACATATTGATATAGCTTCACTTATACTGGATACTCATTTTAATGTATATTTCATGGACACAGATTTCTTTAGCTGCTTTCATAATTTTCTTTTTTGTGTTTATACTATATTCTAAGCAGAGATTGATAATTTGTGTCTTTTGGTGTTGGGGAGGTGGTGGATTAGGTTTTTAACTAAACCAGAAACTTTATGTTTTTGTAAAAAGTTTTTGGTTTTTGAAAGTAGTGCTTAATACACATTATACATCCATGATAAGTAAGTTTTCAGTAGATTTCAAGTCAACATGGAAGAAAGGTCTTTCAGTAAGTAACAACATACACATTATAGTCAATGGCTTATAAAGTTTTATCATTAAATATTAACGGTTTCAACAATAATGTCAAAAGAGCTGGTTTGCTTAAATATATCAAAATGTATAAAGCCCAGATCATCTTTTTACAGGAAACCCATCTATTAAAAAAAGACCTACAAGAATACTCATTTAATGGCTATTCCATTCTGGTTGATTCATGATTTAAGACTAAGAGAAGGGGTACTCTTGTTCCATGGAAAAATGCTTATACTAGGCCAAGAATTATAGATACAATTTCAGATAAAGGTGGGATGCTAAGCATGGTTATTTTGGAAATCAATAGGAAGTATTATACTTTGATTAATACATACTGGATACGAGGACTAAGTACTAAATATATTAACAAATATCTGGACTGGATTACTTTAAATGCAAAAAGGGAAATTACAGCAACAGGTGATTTTTAACTGCCTATTATCAGGCAATGTTGTTGTGTCTTTCGGCTTTTCCTGGTTAGGGGTTGCCACAGCGGAACTCTGGTCTGCTAATGATTGGCAGTAGATTTTTACGTGCCGAGTTGCCAGCCCTGATGCAGAACCTTCAAAGAAGGTACGCCCATTCACGCATGTCTCCACACAGAAGATGGTCTAGCTGAAAATCGAACAAGACAACATCTTACTGTGAGGTGACAACGCTACCGCAGCACCACCACCACAGTCGCCTATTATCAGGTAATGATACTTCTAAAAATCGTAAAATAAAACCAACATCTCAAGTCAAGAAGTTGATTGACTTTACAAACCAGATGAACCTTAGAGATAGATATACATGGTCTAAGAGAACATTATTCCTTATTCTATACTCACTATTCATATCAGTTTGGTGCGTAAACAAACATTGATAAGGTCTTTGTATCAAATAATATATACTCAAAAATAAGTGATGTATCTATAATGACTTGTCCACTTTCAGACCATAATGCTATAAACTTTGCATTAACTACACATACAGATGATTTAAGATTTCTACAGAGAATTCCTGCTTACATAACTAAGTTGAAAGACTTTAGGGAATGGATAATGACCTCACAGCAAGAGGTTCTCCAGTTCGATCCTTGGCTGGGGTGCCTTCTGTGTGGAGTCTGCATGTCCTCCCTGTGGTCTCATGGGTTTCCTCCGGGTGCTCTGGTTTCCTCCCACATCCCAAAGACATGCCCTAGGTGGATTTGACACTCTAAATTGGCCCTAGGTGTGAGTGGGTGTGAGCCTTCTGTGGAAGGTTGGATGCCGGGCTGGCAACTTGACACCTTAAAAACTCTATTGCCAATCATGAGCGGACAGGTGATCCGCTGTGGTGACCCCTAACCGGGAAAAGCCAGAAGAAGAAGAAGGGAATGCATAATGAATGAAATAGACATGTTTATGGAAATAAATGATAATGGTGAAGTGATTGATGTATACTATGTGACACCTTTAAAGTTTATATGTATGGTAGAATAAAATCTTGGTACCTTAAAAAAAGGAGAGAGTGGGGAAAAGAACTTTTAGACTTACAAAAAACATAGACAAGATAAAAAGGGATGCAAAACCAAATAACAAAGTAGCACATAATGAAATTACTAAGTTAAATCAAAAATACTTAGAAGTTCTGAATCATAAGGTAGCCATAAACCTGGAAATATTGAAATTACAATCATATGCTGTAAATCCTAAATATCTACATAAAATAGGGGTAAGATAAAAAAAATAAACATTTAAAATCTTATTAATGAGATTAAATATAAAAGTGATGGTTCAGTTAAGAGTACATCTAACTTAATGGGCATATTAGAAGTGTTCAAAAATTACTATAAAATATAAATAATAGCACACCAGTTTTGGAGACAGATAATGTGATAAATACTTTTATTCTAGAAAATATAACTACTAAGGTGTCAATGCAGCAAAATAACATATTAAATAAACAAATAACACTAACAGAAGTGAAAGAGCAAATAAAACATTTAAAAGATAATAAAGCCCCAGGACTGGATGGAATAATTCCTAAACTTTATAAGATTTTTCCTGAATAAATAATAAAGAAAATGATGAGTGCCTTTACTATGGTTAAGCAAAAATGTACAACACACCCATTGTGGAAATAGTCAATTATCTCCCCCATTTTAAAACAAGGTAAGGACCCCAAATTTTGTGATTCATATAGGCCAATTTCGTTACTAAACACTGATTATAAAATTTTCATGATAATGCTAGCTAATAGAATAAAGTAAATATTACCTAATCTAATACATAGTGATCAGACAGGGTTTATTCTTCATAGAAAAGTGCACGGTAACATTATTAAATTACTATCATTACTGGATATAGCATGTAAATGCAAAAAACTATTATCAGCCTAGACAGAAAATGTTTTTGATTCTATTAGTTGGTCTTATCTCATAGTGTTCTGATTGGTTTTGAATTCTCCTCAGATATTGTCAATATATTAATGAAAATTTATAGTGGGCATAAACTTATGTGAAAATTAGATCATGTCTATCCTCACCACTAGAAAACCTCAAAGGAACTAGACAAGGTTGTCCTTTGTCACTATCATTGTTTGCTCTATCAATATATATATATATATATATATATATATATATATATATATATATCAGAAATAAGCAAAATATAAAATGCTTTCAAGTTATTAAGGACTATTGTCCTAAATTACAATTATTTGCTGATGATATGTTGTTAACGTTGGGTGATATTGATGTTTTTTTGCATGATGTTATAAATACCTTAAGCAAGTTTCAAAGAATTTCAGGGTTTAAATTTAATTATAATAAATCCAAAACATTACTAATTAACAAAAAGATCAACAAAAACCTAAGAGAGAGAATGGCCTGTTTAATTGGGACATTGGTGTATTAGAATATTTGAGTGTCAGTACAAAGAGTGCATGGAAAGAGTCTGTTAAACTAAATTACAAGAATTTAATAACCACCATGAGTGAGCTAATCAAAAGATGGAATAAAAGGTTCTTCACAATGGAGGATAGGCTCTCTTTAATTAAAATTATAATTTTACCTAAAATTTTGTTTTATATACAATCATTGATAGTACCCCCTCCCAAAAACTTATTTCAAAAATTAGATTCCATGCTACTTAAATTGTTATGGTTCCCCTTAAAACCAAGGATTGCATATAAATGGCACATTAGAGCTTGGAACAGTAATGGAATAGCATCCCATAGCTTAGATCTTCATTCCAAATCAGTTATAATTAACATAATATTACATTGGATCTCACCTACCTGTATATCTGGCTGGAAAATAATACATGGATTTCATATAACTGATGTCAGAATTATATAAAATCAATATAAAGAACAATATGGAATAAGTAGAGTTTATTGGCATTTACATGCATTTTGTGTATTTAATAAGAAGTTTGATCATTTTTCTTATGGCATTAATCAAATATTTAAAAACTTTAAAAATATAATTGACTATAATTACAACATTAAACAATTCCTTTTTTATATTCCCTATAGCATACTCCCGATTGCATTTATTCTTTCAACATCAATGTGATGCAAAAATTAAAGGAAAATAACTTGATATTCTGGCATCAGTTTATTGAAAATAAGAGTATTAAACCATTAAATTCTCTTCTATGTAGTTTTGATAATAGTCAAGACAGTTGGTTGCTTATACACTCATTACGGCAGTTTCTAGAAAACAAAATGAGAGTATCAATCAACCTAGAGACTGAATATATACCTAGTTTGATCCAGCTTTGTATTAGGTGTCTTGATAAGACAAATGATCAAAAATTAAGTATCTCACCTATCTATAAGATACTAAGAGAAGACACACTAAAGTATGACTCAGATTTTTGGAATTACTATGTAAAGATTAATGGAGAACAAATATCTGATGAATCCAAAAAACTGTTATTGAAATATACATATGGTACCTCTTTTTCATTATGTTGGATATTGTATACCTGGAAATTTATGAATAGGAGTTTCTATACTCCACATAAAATAAATCTTATACTCAAAAATAGTGAAAGTAAATGTTGGAAATTTGATGAATTACTAGAGGCATATTGGGTTCACATGTTCATTGCATGTAGAAATGTTGTTCAATACTGGAAAGACTTCAGATATTTTGTAAAGACTTTATGGTCTGATAGCTGTCATATTTATAACTCACTAATCCTATTCAATGTTCCTATATCTAATGTAATAGCTAAAATCTCAGATTCAGTTACTCTGTTCAATTCTTCCAATTGTCAGAAAAGTTATTAATTTGAACTGGAAAAGTAAACAAGATTTGATGTTTAAAGAATTTATTAATTTAGCAAAAGTTATTTGTAAAAAAAGAGCTGCAAACCATTTGCTATAGAACTCATAACATTGCTCATAAAAAATAGCATGGCAAAAATTGGAAAACCTTTTGAACAAATACTGATAACTTCTCATGGATAAATGATTGTTTATCAGGGATGACTGTAAATATTGTAAATAGTTTTGTTATTGTTTTATTGTATTTGGTATATGTACATTTGTGTATGTTTATAATGAAAACAAAATAAACATATTTTTCGAAAAAAATAAAAGAGAAGGGAAAGGAGCAATGTAAAAGAGGAATAAAGGAATAGAGGTGGTGGGGATGTGGGTTTTAAAGGATTAAGTATGCAGACAATGAGAAGCAAGGGAAGGAATCTAATTAGGGTAAACAAAGATGGTAACGGGAAGAGTGAGACAGAGGTAGGGAAGCAAAGATGGTTTAGTTTTTCAATAAGTAAAGGAAGATATTAAAGTAGGTCCTCAGAAGTTCAACCATAATTTAATTTAATGACTGCTCCACACAGAGGCCCAGACATTGTGAAGTTCTGCTAAAAAGGTCAGAGTTTGATTCTGTTCTGGTGAGAGGGCATTCCAAAGTTTAGCAACATTAAGTACATAATAACAATCAGTGTAATAATTATTACATTTAATGATTGCTTACTGACATATACTGAGGTCTAAATTTTCTTCTAAGGATACTATTGTGATGATATTTCTAATGGCTAACTATTTGTTTAGTATATTATGCATGGTTTTCAGTTGGGCTTAATTCAAAGTCTGATGGAATTTTAGTCAATAAATTTGCTGAAATATTCCACAGCAGTGTTGTCTATTAGGAAGGTGTGTAGCCAATTTTGTCATTTTATTATAGCTCCTTTCTGGCTTGTCTAGAAATTTCTTACAGACATTTGTTAATGTAGAGGCTGAACACAACAGACATAGGACTAACAGAACTTAGGCTGACAGCTGAGATTCTGGATTGATTAATGATTTTATTTTATAGAACACACCAAGTTTTTGATTGGTTTTGATGATAATATAATTAATGTGCTGTTCATACCTTAGTTGATTATTGATGTATGGGATATCAAGGCAGTTATGTGCATATTGAATTTTGGTTTCATTATCAGCTTCTTTGTGCAAGTTGTTAATGAATATGTTGAATAGCAAGGGCCTGATAATGGAGCCTTGTGGAACTCTCTATGGTAATGGCACTGAAGGTAGAGTGGGAATATTTCCAAACCCCTGCTTGACTTCAGATTGGTCTGAAAGGATTGATATCTCATGGTGGAATTGGGAAAGTCTGCCTTGTAGCAGTCGGCGGGAGGCAGTATTGAAGTATTTTATTTCTGGAGGATATTTATGGTGTTAATGAATGACAGGAGGGTTATGTCATTGTTACAACTCCAACAAAACATACATGCTGTGTTGGTGATAGGAGGAAAGTTTTAATTAAGTGATATAGGAGTTGATAAGTTTCTCTAGTAGTTTGGCTATACTGGATAATATTGCAATTGGTGTAAAGTTTAAAATGCAAAAATCCTCTCTGCCTTTGTAGAGCTGAGTTGGCATAGTGGTGCATTACTCTGACTGTAGTTCAGAAGGTCATGGGTGCAATACTTGGCAACAATGTCTTTCTGATCTGAGTTGGCATAGTGGTGTGTTGCTCTGACTGTAGTTCAGAGAGTCCTGGGTTCAATTTTTGGCAGGGCTGTCTTTAAGGCTGGAGGTTGGTATAATGGTTAAGGTGTTTACCTTAAAGACACAAGGTGCAGGGATTAGTTCTCACATGGGGTAATTGGCTAGACTTAAAATGGCTCAGAAAGTAGTTATCCTAGTACTAATCTATGAACCTATCAACTTATTCTAGATAGGGATTATATAGGATTCCTTCCTTAGTTTAAGAACATACCCTTCTTGAACAGAAAGTTGCAATAGGATAAGCTAATAAGTGAACCACTTTAATAAGTTATTAGGATAGTAGTTGGTCTTAATGATGTTGTTGTTTGTAGTTGAACCTGGTAGCAATATGGATAAAGATACATTGTGATGATATTTCTAATGGCTAAGCATTTGTTTAGATTGTTTAGTATATTATAAATGGTTTTCAGTTGGGCTTTATTCACAGTTTGATGAAATTTTAGTCAATAAACTTGCTGAAATAGACATAAATAGCTCCTAATGTGCAGGGATGTATGTTGTAGGCTGCTCTTTTTAGTTGGACCCGGAAGGAATATGGATAACATCAAAGATGTGCTAAGCACATTATCAAACGCCAAACTGACTATTATTAAAAACAAACTGGAGGTATGAATGGCAAAATTAGCTTATCTTAATCTTCAGGTGAGTCGTGGTCAAATTCAGCCAGAACCTGTCATGACAGAGTCTATCAATGAGTGTCCTTCCCCAGTTACCAATAACAAGGTCAAGGCATTTCTTGAGATAATGTAGTATTGAGGAAATCTGACCTCATTAATTGTATCTCAACAGATATGTCATTTTCCGTTTCCCTGTTAACATCTTCTATCCAAATCCTATTAATCGTCTTATCCCTTAGTATCGCTCAATTTCCTTTGCAGACATAGAGGTACACAATTTTCAGACCTGTTGCACATAAGCAGTAGGGTTCCTTGTGATCTTACAGATTAGAATTTACAAAGAGCAGTTACAGCCTACAACATACATCTCTGCACATTAGGAGGTATTTATGTCTATTACTACAGACTATATCTACAGAATTTGCCAAGGGAAGACTACAGCAGCAGCCTACATTTATAACATGCAATCTGTTTTTTTTCAACTAGGCAGGTATAAGCTTGGGCATGTTGAGCTAGAAAGATATATCTAAAGGTGGGGTAGTATGCCTCGAGTGTAAGAATAGGTTACTGGAATGGAGGCATATATGATTAGTGATGAAATCAGAGTAGTCAACATAGCTATTAGTGATAGGCCAAATTTTAATATGTCTAATTCCTTTTTATATGTAAGGAACTGTGTCTCAGTAGGAAGCAACATCACAGATAGTTTTTCATTGGCTAGAAAGGCTAGAACCAAGATTGCTATATAAGTGGACTTAGCTTTGGAAGGGATAGCAGGCTAAACTGTCTATGGCTACTCCCTCTGATGGTTAAGCTTGGATGATTCATACAAAGAACTTCTTGTCCTTTTGCAATAATTTCTATGTGCCATACATTACTTGATTTTCTGAGGCCCAGTATCCTATTTCTCTGCCTGTGTTGTTTTAATAAAATATGTTCCCTCTTTACTGAAATGGGGGGGTCTACCAGACAACAAAAGATGAGAGAACAATACAATCTAAATGTCCTACTGGGGCCCTGCACGGGTCTAAATACAGGGCCTAGAAATCCAAAAGTGAAGGCAAACTTGTTTAAATTTGAGGTCTTCAGTTATAAAGAATGCATCATCCATGTTTAACCTGTTGTAGGCACAAACAAGCATCAATTTATCAGGTCAGCTTCCTTAATATTTATTCTATTACTAGAGTAATTAAATTGTATGCTAGTGGATAATCTTGCAAAAGCATAAATGTATTACTGCTGAATATAAAGTATTATTATTTTGTGTTATTCCACTGTCAGTTAGTGAACCTAATACCAGTAAAAATGATTATAACCTTGTTACTGCATTTGATTTTGGGTATAATGGATTTTTATATGTCCCCATCACTTGCATAATAACCAATACTCAAAAACCCTTAATTGGAATGATCCCATATGTGTGACTTTTTATTCAAACGGCAGCATACAAATTTAAATAGCTATAATTTAATTACATTTGTGAAACAACAGTGTATAAACAAATATGGAATTCAATAGTAAAATAACCACTTTATAAAACATACAAAGATTTTTTGGGTGGAAGTCTTTGGAGTCCCTGATTTCTCAGGCTCTGCAGACCAACCAGACAGCTTAATATACTAAATATGTGGTCACTCTGAAAGACAAAAGAATGCCTGTTTTTTTTTTCCATGGAATCAAGCACCAACCTTATCAAAAGGTCACTGATAACAGATATAGATATTAGAATGTGGCTATATATCACCTAATAGGGGGCACAAGAGAATATAGCCCTTCTTCAAAAAATTGTAGTTTTCTTTGTTAAAAGTATTGCATTTAAAATTTGTCACACAGTTTAGGTCTTGCATATCACATCCATCCTTATTTCGTGAGGAGGGACATGATACATGTCTAGTGTTTCCACTGGACTGTGCATTGGTTTATATTCACTATATTCATGAATTTAGTGATGCAGTTTTAACAGAAAGTTCTGCATATTATAGACGCCATTCTTCTACACTTTAATGGTTGTGAAATGCTAGCTAATGATGGAAATGTTTGCAAAATAAACTTACACTATGCACATACATTTCTAATTGATAGTTTCAATAGACAAGTAGTCAGTTGTAGTTTTTCTGACAGCTACCTTTTGTTGAAAAAGGATGCTTGTCATTAACATATAATGAGCAGGGAGATGTTGAAAAACATCAGCTTCCACAAAGGGAAAAAAGCATATTCTTTACAATAGGCAAAAATCTGAAGTATAACAAAGCACTGGAAAACAGTGACTTGATACTAGACATTCAGTAATTGTGAATAAGGACAAGTGTAAGAGATGTGGATTTTTTGTCCGTGATAAAACCACGTGGATTATAGCTGATATTCAAATTGTATATTAAGGTTACTGCATGAATGTGGTGTTTCAAGTCAGACAGAATGAGTTGAACAACTTCCTCCTGCTTCAGGATTTGGGGTTATCAGATTATTTATAGAAATGTGGATAATATAGCAATAACTCCGACGCCAGTAGGAGTTGCGCTAATTACCCCCGTTTTGGTTTGGTTTGGTCCCCAAAACCAACCAACCGTGTCCAATCATACCTTACCCCAGAGTGGGTTAATAGATTATAATGACATTTATTTAAGAAAGAAATAAATTACTTTTCTTAATAATGGCATTTAAATAATATAACTTTACTCCCTACTGCCCTTCCGCGGCTGTCTGGTATTCTGCGCTACTGTACTCATACTGCGCGCAGTACATCAGCATCAGGAACGGAGAATGTGAGAATGCTAGGAATTTTAGCTCTTTTTTTGCTTTTTCCTTTTCGCTAGCTATGTTAAATGGGTTTAACATAGCGATCTCCATTGCTTTTTTCCATTGCTTTTTTATTGTTTTACTCTTTGTCGGTAACTCTTAAGTTTTTTAGACGCGGGGCTTAATACTACCTTTTCCATTAGTATATTGAGGGAATCAGATTATTTATAGAAATGTGGATAATATATATTTAAGAATGCAATAGCTGCTATGAAATTTGTTTTATGGGAGAGCCAATAACATTAGATCTTACAAGGGTAAGAAGAATGAGGAGAAAGACAATTGATAGCGTCACTTTTCAATCACAACTTAGTTACAATAAAATGTAATAATAATAATAATAATAATAATAATAATAATAATAATCTGAATTTCTATAACAATACCAGAAAGTTTGCAAATGTGTTGGGCTGTCTTTAATTAGGCAGCACACAACAAAAGGTTACCCTAATAATGTTGGTATACATCTTTACCTCAGACATATCTTGTGAACCATAGGGTTTTGTGCTGGGACCTCTCCTGTTTGTAATCTACATTTCTGAAGCAAAAGTCAATACCTAAAGGCTCTGGATGGCTAATTTTGAAGATGACTGCAGGCTAGGAGCAGTCATTGAATCCCCAGATGACTTAGCCATCCTGCAGGAAGGTTTGTCTTAAATAAACAACTGATATCAAAATCATAGTCTGAAACTAAATTTTATTTCTTTCTTTTTTTTTTAGTTTCATTTTTTATTTTATTTTTACATTTGTTTACTGGGAAAGTCCAGCTGGACAGGAACCCATTTTCAGTGGCGGCCTGGGGAGAAAAGATCCACATATAGACAAATCAATAATAGTGCACATAGACATAATCATAGTATGATTAAACATTTTTGAGTAATTAAAGTATTTAAAGTATACAGTAATATAATATAATACAATACAATACAAAGGCATCATTCCATTGATTGGCATTGAAATCAGTACAGAAAAATGAGTACATGACAAATCTTCAAACGCTCAAAATTTCGAATGTTACATGGTTGAGACCAAACATTTGAAATTTTAAGTGTTCGAAGATTGACTTTCAACGGCGCTGTACAGTGCAGATAGGGAGAATTTCCCTTTTCTGCACTGAAGTGCAGTCTCAGAGTTGGTATATATAAGTAGGGAGGGTGTGGGGGGGGTGAAGGTGGGCTTGCCCCCCTGCCTACGGTGTTAAAGTGTTTTTTTCTTTTTTTAGTTTTTTTTTTATTTGATGTTCGAACATCCAAACGTCGAGCATTTGGTCTCGACCATGTAATGTTCAACATTTTGGATGTTCGAACATTTAACATAGACCACAGAAAAATGCATATAGACCACAGGTATAACAACAGGACTGTGTTAACAGTTATTTCTAGTAGTTGGGTATACACAATTTGCCATTTTTTTGTTTATACAGTCAGCATTTGTGAATAACATCTGTACAAAGCTAGTTTTGTTTTATGTAGGGGTCGAAAAAGAAATTCATAGTGGTTCGTAGAAGCAATTTATTATACAGTAGATGGAGTGTTAGTAGTATTTT
This sequence comes from Protopterus annectens, assembly GCF_019279795.1. Taxonomy (NCBI): domain Eukaryota; kingdom Metazoa; phylum Chordata; order Ceratodontiformes; family Protopteridae; genus Protopterus; species Protopterus annectens. The sequence goes on from NC_056749.1 coordinate 159,243,803, forward strand.
GGAAGGGGAGAGTAACTTATAGTAGTGCCAGAAAATGCATTATTGTATCCATTGGGAAGTCACCTTACCCAGAAAGCTACCACATTGACAATGTACCCCTAAGAGTTGATCAGGATTTGGGTACTTATGTTTAAAGGGACCTACATTTTGTCCAACATATGTCTATTGTTGTACAAAAGTCCTACTATATTTCACAGCTTATAAACAAAGGGATTGTGTCTAGACCTACAGATGTCATTGTACCCATGTACTCAGCCCTCATTAGACCAGTCATTGAATATAATGCCCCCTTTTGCCTGTATCTGTCCAGACACATGGAAGAACTGAAATACTTAGAGATATATTACTAAAAGGATACAAGGCTTTAACAACATGTCCTACATTAACCTACTCAAAGACCTGTTACTTTACTTGGTATCCTACAGACTGCTATTAGGTGACCTGTGTCTGGCATGCAAGGCATCCCCTGACCCATTACTAATGGGTTTACTGCATAAGAAATACTCAGTCTATGGATCTAAACCTCTTCTGCAACATCAACAGAATGGTTTGAAGGAACAGGTATATCTCACAGAGGATACCGCTGCTATAGAACAGACTACCCATGCACATAAAACGACATTCATCCCTGTTCATTTTCCATTTCAACTTAGATCTATGGATGGGAAACAGAAATGTACCCCAAATCTGCCCTTTCTATACTCCTAATGGACAGATGTAACTCCTAAATGCTTTATCACGTGTATGGATCCCTGCAGATTATCTGTGGTATGATCCCAGTTATTCTCATTAAGGAAATATATATTTATCAACTATGCGTAAGGGTAATATATAACCAAATGGGGTAGGTTATTTCAAGCATAAAAAAGGAAATTGGCTATACTTAAAATGGTCTTCAAGTACAGCTAGCTTAGTACTTACCTATGAACCTATAAGGCAGATATAATATTAATTAACTAAAAATCAGTAAGAGGCAACTCTTGCACTTTTCTAAGATCTTTCTGCATTTTGTAATTTATTCATTTATTTTTGAAGATAGTAGTGTCAACAATGCATTGATGTTTGTTAGTAAGGAAACTCTACATATGGGCGTATAAATTAAGAATGTTCCTGTATGATACACACAGGAATGATTAGGAATGCTAAACTGTAATACAGAAGAAGCACTAGAACTTGAATTTCTGGGCAATATGTTGGGATTTACAAGTTTGAAAAAAGTCTTGCATTGAATAAACATTGACTAGTTGCAGATTAGAGTGAAAATTAAGAGTTTTGCCCCCCTCTTGCATTGAATAAACATTGACTAGTTGCAGATTAGAGTGCAAATTAAGAGTTTTGCCCCCCTGAGATAGAGGTTCATAGGTGAATACTAGGGAAAGTGTTCTGAAGGGTCATTTTAAGCCTAGCCAATAAACTGAGGTCAAAATCAAACTCTGTACCTTACATGTATGAGGTGAAGACTTTAACCATTATGCTATATCCAAACCCCCCAACCAGACAGTGACCAAAGGTGAGAATCAAACTCTGTAACTACTGTCTGTGAGGTTAATACATTAACTATTATACCAAGCTCCAACCAGTATACAGTGAGAAGTGTGGTGCAATATTTGGCCTTAGGTGCACCTTACATGAATCTACAGAATTTATTCTGAGATGTCATTAGTTCAGTTAAGACTTCTTGCTGAGACAATATCCTGGACTGGTACAGCATACAAATGTATAGGGTAAAAACCTTTCATAACTGTCTCTCTGAGCACACAAAAAAGTTAAATAGAGTTGTTTTCTTCCAAGAATAGTTAATTTGATATTTTGTTCATCAATGTATTTTGTACTGGTGAATGAAACTCTTATTGTTTTCTTTAAGTGATATAAACCTACACATAAACACACAAACACATAAACACACAAACACACACACATATATACAGGAAATACTAACAGACACAATACTACACTGAGCTTGTGTAGTATTGACATACATAAAAATTAGTAACAGTATGCATGTGTAGTCTTTATTGAAAAAAAAAATCAGAGAATTTGAAGATCTTCCTAAAGATAGTTATCTTAGGAAGACACCACTCAGGAGAACTGCTTTAGAATTAGGGGTTGTTCACCCATCTCACGCATGCAGTTATAGAGTACTGCTTTGAAATTAGAGATACTCAGCCCACTAATGCACGCTATCTGGCTGGGCCTATTCAAGTTGGTAACATTTGTTGCTTGCATTTCTACACATTCCCTACAAAAGAAGCCTCTGATACATTATTGTCTTACCCCTGGGTATAATGTGCCACTCTCAAGAACAAATTTGAAATGGCGGGAAGGTTTTTCCCACTTGTTTACAAACTATTTGACTGATCCTCCTCATTTATAGATCATTTTTCTTCAAGACGCTTCTTGCTCCTAACTTCTAAGACCATTCATAAAAAATATGTTTTAAAAGTTACTATATGCAGAGTGTGCTGTCAGCAATGCCCATAAATGAAGGCACTTGTCCTTGATTAAGAAGTAAACACTGACTGTATGAGCAATTGATGCTAGTACTTACCCATGTAGTAATAAACTCTCATCTACATAACTATAACATTTCAATATGTGGCAGGAGAAAGTGAAACAATATGCTAATTAGTGCACTGTCTCACTTCCGGGTTCAAGTGGAAGTCACGATTTCTCTTTATATTTGCTGTAATTCTATTGTTGGTACATTAAATCTACTAACAAAATACTGAAACCTAAACTCATTTTTCTTTTGGGCAGGGGGAGTTTTTGTTTATTTAAAAATCATAGGTTCTGCTATTTTAAATAGAAAATAGCACAAAACTGACTTATCTTGGCACTCAAAATAGAGAGAAAGGGAAATGCTGAGTACAGGCCAAACACTTGACTTGGAATTAAAAGATTGCAGCAAAATACCTTCACATTGCTTTATTTAAAAGCAAATCTTATTCCTGCATTAACCTCTATACCTGGAAAACTGCAGTATTGATTCCCTATTTAATCATGTCTTGAAGTTATATTTAACTCTGCCTCTCTTGCATTCAGAGATCTTCTAAGAATACTTCAAAGTGAAGATATAGCAAAACTTGATTTATTTGACATGGTAAGGGAAACTCTTACATATCTCGGTTTACTTCCTATAAGAGAAGAATACCCACTAACTGCCAATGTGGAAGCCACAAAAAGGAATATTACCTATGAGTAAGAGTTCAGTGGGAAGGGACTTTTTTGTACTTAACTTTGCTGTTGTCTTCTTCTGACAATGACAAATTCTTTAACTGTGTGGCGTTTGGTCTATTGCATACATTTTTTTTTAAATGGAAGTGAAACTTTATGGTAAAATGACTTATTCTGATTTGGTTCCCCTGTGTGGTAGTCAGAAGTGTGCCTGTTTATTTTGAGATAGTCAGCTGCTCCAGTAGCTGAATGGAGGAGGAAAAGTGTTTATAGGTAAACAAGGTTTTTTTTTGCTAATGTAGAAACTTTTAGAGATACAGAACATTTCAGCATTGGGGTTAGGAGTGCATGTATATGATCCTTTGCAGGTTAGGGTGGTGATTAGGTAATGCGCTAGGTCAAGTGCGGGGGGGGCTAAGGGATGGGTAAGGCTTGTGTAAGGGGATAGATTTAGTTTTGTGATAGTGCATATGATGTGTGTCGGAGTCTGTACTGTGTAGTGAGAGGATTACAGAACAGGTTTTTCTAAGGTAAAATTTAGGGGCAGGACTTTGCACTATCACACTAATATCTGCAAATCCTAACCCTAACCTAACTCTACTCCTAACCTTTTGCCTTTCCTTAGAAAACCCCCTTTCCATAACACTACCATTATTCAGACAATTTTGGTCTGATTGTGATTGTTTTTTTTTTTGAGATCACAAAAGAAAAGGGAAAGGAAAATGCTTATTTTTGTTTATTTTTGTTATGTTTGATGTCTGGTGAGTTTGCTTTTGAAATGCAGACATCAGTCAGGATTGAATCCATGTCTTTCCTACAGACAGGTTATTTTCATTTTTACCCTGGATTCTTACCCTAGCTATAACAAAATAAAAAGTATCATAATTCATATGAGAAAGGGCTAAGCATTTCTTTTTATATTATGTATTCAGCAACTGTACTTGACTGCACTTCAGAAAGTGTATTTGATTCCTGTAGAGTTTTCCAAAATCTTATATCAATGATATATGTGCTGCATAGCACAAAAAAGAGAAGCCATGCTCATAATTTCAAGTTCTGTATTAAAAAAAAAAAACTGTAGGCATTGAAGAAAGCAGGAGGGTGTTGTAGACTAACAAAGGTTGCAAGGATCCCCATCACATTGCACTAGTTAATGTATACGTTTTCTGCATTATGCAATGAGTTGATGTTAATGCATGAATTTAAATAATGCTGTTTTCAATGATACACTTTTATATTCACATTCATATATTGCAAGCAACAAGGTGAGAAAAATAGAAAAAAATGAGTTTGACTCAACCATGTAGTTACATTTATTGAACTAACCAACAAGGGTTTAGCTATGTGCTTCCCACTCTAAACAAACTTTGCATCACTAAGCTGGACGCTATACCTAATGAAGGAAACAAAAACATATGCAAAAATAAATAAATAAATAAACAACACATGCACGTGATGAATCCTATTGCACAGATTACTTCAGCTAAAGCATGTTTTAATTCATTGGATTTGTTCATCTGCCTGTCTTTTCTATTTAGTATCCTTGAATTATAAACAAAAAGGGCCATCTGACTACAATCAAATTCTTCAATTAGCCTGCATGATGGCAAGCTATCAGTGACAGAATGACATTCTTTCCACTTTTAAGCATTTTACTTGACTAATGTTGTTATCCCAGAAGTAATTACTATGGCACTAAACTAATGTCAGGCATGTGTTCAAGGGTACCAAGGCATCATACAGCAAAGGACATGTTTAGCTGTATGTATTAGTCATTTCATCTTTTTATCAATCTTAAAACCAAACTAGTATTTTGTGTAAACAGACAATGCTTTTTAACTGCCCTAAAACATGCTGTTTGTTTTAAATAACAATCAAATCAATGCACTTAATTTGAACAGCTTTCATGACCTGTGTGATGACCAACATATGATGAGAATATTCAGAAACATCATTTCACAACAACAAATACAAAAGTAGGGCTTCATTTTGGGCATACGGACTCACAAATTTGCCATTTCTCTTTTATTTACTTTTAAAGACCAACATTTCCACTTTATACACTGGAAAAGTGTGACACTTACCTACTCATTTTTACTCAGCCAGATGTCTCGTTACATACTTTTTTCTGCTGTTGATTGTACTATTCAGCCTGCTTTTTCCCCTTATGCACTGCTGTTATCAGGTATCGTGGCAATACTGTCAAAAAATTCAGTGAATGTAGTACAGAGTGAGCCAGTAATGTAGATCAAGACATCTGCTATGAAAACTGGTTATTTCTTTCTTGACCGTTCAGTTGTAACTGACAAGTCTGATGTCCCCAGAACTGGTTCTTCTAACCTTAATGCATGTGTCCTTAGCCAATTTTACATTTGCATCCTGACATTAAAGGGTTTGAATGCACGTATGTACATTATTTTATTAAACTCTTGAGCCGGGTCATTGGATTGAAGTAAAAGAAAATACATAACTCATTTCATCCGGATGTTACATCTATATCCAATGCAGAAACACTTAAAGGAATTACATTCTCTAAAATATTATACTTTCTAGTGCTGCTGGGGTGTTTCAGATGAATTCAGCTAAAAGCACTTATTTTAACAGTTGCGGGAACAGCTGGAATTGCAACTGTGAAAATTAGAAATCATGACAAGAAAATAAAATTTTGCCATATGCCTGGACAGCATGTTATATAAGTGATCATAACAAGTACTTAAAACTGCGATAAAATTGTTGCTGAAAAGAAAAATAATAGTTCTTTAGAGAAATGTGTAAAAATAAAAAAAAAGTTTTGATGAAAAACTATGAGAAATAATTAGTGAAATTTATAAATTAGTGTGACTGCAATTTATAACCCAGCCTTGGAATGTTTTATATCATTATTTGTATAAATCTTGAAACCATGCTTATGTGAGCATAGCACTTTTTCCAGAAATATATATGAAGATAACACATATACAAACACACACATGCATGCACGCACAGACACACAAGTGTGTGCAAACACCTACACTTAATCTGCGTAAGCATACGCATGCATACACACATATGTACACATAATACTTGTGTACACAAGTATACACATAGATACACACATGCATAGATCTGCAAACACACATATATATGCATGCACACACACACACACACACACACACACACACACACACACACACACACACACACACACACATACATGCTTACAGTTCCCATGTAAGATGTGCTGAATGATAAACAGTACATTTATAAAGTATTCCACAGACTTTCATTATACTGAATTTAGGCATTTATATGCTGATTATGCTAATATAAATTACAGTGAAAAATCATTATGTTTAATATCTCTACCAACCTTAAATTCTACATAAATCATAGAGTTTTTGTGGAATAAATTGTTCTGTCATGCAATAAAAAAGTTTCCCTTCACTAGGCTGTTTGTCTTTCTTGGTTACCAAATTAGAGGTATAAGACAGAATATTTACACGTAAACAAACAGCAGTTACTAAAACTTATCAGAGAGACTGCCACCGAGTTTTAGACCAATTTCCCCTTACCAAATTGCTAAACTGGCACATATTACATATATATAATATCCATTGTTTTTTTATTAATTATACTTGGGGTATTTTACAGAATTATTTTGAATACATCTTTAATTGAATCAAAAAACTGTTATAGTACACAGTATCTTCAGTACACTGCTCTGTTCCTTTAACAAAGCTATGCACATTACAGTACATCAAAACAAAAAATTATTAATTCCTTCTGAAGGATTAGGACTTCTAGCAATGGGAATGATTGCATATGTGCATCCCAGTCTTGCTGTTCACCTATCCCACCACTACATCTGGCCCTACTGAATAAAAGAAAGGCAGTGAATATATAAGTTCTATTAGCACACAAGTTAACCATTTCCCAAATTTACAATCAATGGTAATACAGTGTGCATAATGTATAAAATAACTCATTTCACTACTTCAGATGAGTAAATTATCTAGATAATCTAACATCTAGATAATCTAACAGTTTATGCTACCAAAAACGGTTTTCTCTGTATTGAATAAAATATTATTTATCAACTCTTTCAACTCAAAATCATTTAATTCTTTTGACCTCACAAAAGCAAATACGTTTTACTTTCTGAACAAAACAAGAACTTTTAAAACTCTAAGAAAAAATATTTAAAGTAACATAACACTGTACTAAAATAAAAGTAAAAGCTCATACTTTCTAATAACTTAAAATTAGAAATAATCAAAGAAATGCCTTTTTTGGGATGCCAGTGCAAGAATGCCTCAACCTAATTTCCTTACCTTAAAAAATGTTGTCTCTTAGCTCCTTCTATAATACACAAATAACTGCATGGTTTACAGTGTGTCATAACCACAAATGTTTAAAGCTTCAGAGAATATTAATGCCAAGTAGCACTTCTTTAAGACAGGAGCAACAACAAAACATAATATAAAGATGCAAGCCGTAAACCAAAAAGTCAGCAATCCAAAGCAGTTTTTTTCTGGCATATCTCTCAAGAAAACATCATTCTCATTAGTCTGTTTTTCCTCATTTTCACATGGTCTTAGGGTGTCATGTCAATTAGTGATACCTCTCTCAATTTGGCATTAATGACAATACATCTCTGTTGTGTGCTCTAAAAAGGAGATCAAAAGATGTTTGAATTTTTTTATGTGAAATTTATACTTGATGGATATATTTTATCTGGTTTGAAGTGTTTATGATCTACCTTTTACAAAGATTTGTTTCATTTACCATTTTTACAACAGGTCAGTTGCATTCCAGATATCTTATTTTTAACTTTTAACTGTTTTAATATTTTCACTATTTATTTATTAGATATTTTATTCTTCATATTACATAATTTGACATGGCAGGAAATGATGCAATGATTGACTTTAAGATCTGGTGTTATTTAAATAGAGCTGAAAGATGTTTTCACTGACTCTGATAATGCCTTAATATTTTATCAGGCAAAAGCGCTTAGCCCATGAATTTTGTATGTTAATTCATTTTATGTTTTAATAGTGTGGAAACATTAAAGTGAGTGCTTTTTCTTTACCATGGGCAGTGGTTTTCTTATTTTTTCATTAATTAACAAATATCAATTAGATTAATTCTACTAATTCACTTTTGCATGCATTAGACATAGGCTACCCAAGCAACAGACTAGAGAGGGCATGAAACATTTTTCATCATATGCACAGTAAGGAGGGCCACAGTGTCAAGTGTACTCGATGGGCAGTTGTTGTTTGCATTGGAACATGTGAGCATAAATTGTTGTGAGTATCAGACCTGTGGGAGTGGGTAGGGAGTGTGGAGTACACTGGGCAGTGAGGGGATGCTGTTTCCATTGTTTTGCATGTCTGTGGAGTTGAGCACTGTAGATATCTCTGAGTGCATGTGCAGTAAGACTTAGGGTCAGCAGCTATTGCAGAACTTTGGTGAGAATTTACAGATATTTGTTCAGGGCACCCAAAGTGCACAGAATGCGGCTGTCCCGATCCATGAGACCTCACTCTTATGGGAGGGTCACAGGCACTATCCAGATCATGCTGAGAGGAAGGAGTGTTCTATGAACATGAGTGATGATTTGGGCATGAGTACCTTACTCTGTCAGACGTCTACGTCATATGATATTTACCTTCACACAGGATGGAGGGGTGAAAGTTCTGGCATTAGGAGTAACTGACAGTGGCCTACCCTTTAAATAGTGAAGCTCAACACCAAATACAAAGGTAGACCAGTAATGATGCCTGTTTACAAAGGAATACCTGCTTTGCACTAAAAGCTTTATGCCACATGTCAGTGATGTTACACACATGGCCTGTATACTCACAGAGATCATCATACACACCTCACATAGCATCTGTAATCTTATCAATAAGGACTATGGTGTCATCAACCTGTTCTTGGATTAAGGTCTTGCACATACACTGGGTCACGGCTATTGAGATAGCCAACTTGTGTGAGGTGTGATTCCCACATTGCCCATGACAGCAAGTACAATGTCCATCCCTTTCTTCCATGTGTTCAGTGGAGCTTGCAGCAACCAAGAGAGAGTGGTCCACAGAATAACAAACCCCTTCCCAGGTAGATCTCTTTGCATATTTCTGTCTTTGTGTGCCTTCTTGTGTTCTAGGAGTTGGTCCCACAGACACAGAACCCGTGAGGGATGTTGGCCCTACATTGCCTTTATCTGGTATTGATAGGATGACTCCAGGCCATGATGACCTTTTGCTGCTGTCATCATCAGAGCCTGACATATCTCTGACATCAGGCTCTGGTATATCCATGGTGGAGGAACCTGATAAAAAGTCATCTGGGAAGACATCAAAAGAAAGTGATGATCATAAATAATATCACAATTATTCAATAAAACAAAAAACATTTATGAGACAAAGGGGTCCCCCAAATGAGTCTTATCTGATAGGTAAGAAGCTTCTATCTGACCGTTGTTCCTCTGGAGCCAGAGAGATTCTTCTCCTTGAGTTGAGCAGAAAAATACTGAAGATTTAACTGACTCTGGTTGCTGATATACTTTCCTCCAAAAAAACTGCAGCCTAATAGCAGGAAGAATGAGTGAGAGGGAGGGGAGTTACAGCTTTGTCAAGCTACCTGGGTGCTGCGTCTTTGGCAGGACACTACCTAAAGGCTACTACAACAGTAAAAATGAAGAGCATCTAAAGACTTTTCTCTTTAAAAAGTCAAATATAAATGTTCCCCAAGAGGAAAGGCTACTTAATCTCATCAATGTCACTTAGTTTCCTTATACCTGCAAATCCATATAGCGGAAGTTTGTACGCTTATCTTGTACTATTTGTTCCAGCTTGGAAGGTACATACTCTCATTTAAAAGAATGTGCTGCTAAACCAACTAAAAACTTTTTATCGATAATGTATTTTGTTTCAATGGGCTCCATTCAACCCATCAGCAAGTTGATTTATTAAAATGCAAAAAAGCCAGTACAGCTGACTGAGGGTACCTGCTTTTCTGCTCTGCGGGATTATTAATTAGGGGGATTGGGAAATTTACCATTTTCCCTGTTGTACTGCGATCTTGGAGTTGGTATATGTAATTAGCAGGAGGTCACTCCACCCATATGTGGGGGTGTAGGGGTGCTTGCTCCCCTATAAAACAGTAGATTTCTTTTTTGTTTGAATCTTTGTGATTCAAATAGTTTTGAGTGTGTGACAGGTGTTCAGTGTTTAGATAGTTCAACCTTCAGTTATACACTTGTTTCAACATATTATATTCTATATGCATTCTTCTTCACATTTTTTTCTTGACATTTCAAAATGATGGCTTTTCCTTTCATACCTCCATTAAATTGCATGAAAATTTACACCTGAGCTGTCCTTGAAGATGGTCTATGTGGATTAGTGTTCTAACCTGGTTAACAAACTCGACAAAAAAATAATTAAAACAGTAAAAAGGATGAAAAATGCTGCCTTAAATACTGATCTTGTAGGTGATATATTATATAATAGAAACCTATGGTACGGTTGCCCTTATGCATGAATTTTAATTTGCTAATATTTTAGACCCCCTTAAAAGGACAAAAAAAAATCAATAATGGGTATCTGTTGCATTTGAAGCTCTGATCCATCAGTATAATTTATGAAGTAAGAAAAGGCATTAATATTAATTTTGTTTGTCCTGGCCCCTTTTTAGTAATACACATTGACACCAATCGACATTTGACGATGTTTATTAGAATTAAACAAACCAATAACTTAATTCAAACAGTAACCAATAAATTTAACATGCCATTCTTCTTAGAGGTCATCAGGGCAGCGTACCTACTCACCCTGTTTGAATAAGCAGTGTCCATACCTACTTGCTTATCCTTGTCAAGCACCATCCTGCAGCTCGCTTTATCCCAAACTCAATAACACCAACACCATCACCAAGACGGAAAACAGAAGAGGACAATCCTGTCCTTTGTTCCACCAACTAGTATGCTCCAGGCTGTTCCCTCTTATCTACCCAGTCACTTGCACCATTACTTCTAAAAATGACCTCAGGTGGACATTAAATAAATCTAGGTCAATATCACTCAAATGCACATCATCCGGTCTAAACCAAACCAATTCCCTTTCATCAAATTCATGGTGTTCAATCATGTACAGGCCCAAAACTCCTAATTGTAGAGCCAGCCTATGATTAATGGCTCTATGCATCCACTCCAAAGCCTGAAAACTAACCGTATTCCTCCAAACCAAATGTGGCTCCAATCAAACTATACACACGCCTGGACATAACATCTGCAATTTACGCAAATCCTTCATTATCTTATCCACCAATTACTTCTTGGGAATTATTCCAAAATCATTACCACTTAGATGTATCACCAATATTTGTGGGAGGCCTAACCAACACTTTAATATTTCAACCTCATGCATCAATTGGTTACACCTAAGCCCTCTAATCCCATGCCTTGTAACTGACAATCCTAATTGAGACAATCCCAAATTCTTGCCATCCGCCCTAACTTCTACCCTTTTCTGCAACCAGTAGGTATAGGAATGGCCCAGGATGAAAATCTTGTTTCCTGAAAGACAAAAAAAAAAAAATAATAACAATTAATACAATTGAAACCATTATCTAATATAAGTTAAAACGGCATTAGAAAACCATTTCCCCACTCTTCTAATTACCTCTATGGACCTGACTTCCCTTGCCAAATCTGAAGCCCTCAGAATATAAAAAGAATGAGCCATAAACCTATCAGCTGAAAAACCCATGCAATAAACAAAAAAAAAGCCCTCCTGATTGCAGTTATGAACTAACTACTTGTGACCATTTCACCACCCCTCAGATGAAAAAACAAATCACCAGGACCCTCAACCTGTATCTGCATGAGGTGTACAGCCCAACATACTGGAGAAAGCCCTACATTCCTATCTTTCTTCAAAACTATCAATGCACTTTTCCCCAACTGATACATTTTAGACCTCCATAACACAATGTGAACCACCCCTGAACATATCATTACATCCTTCCAAACTAAAAACCTCAATAACACTGACACTCGAAATGCACCGAAATACATCCATACACTCCAAATAACCCACATAATGTAATCAAGTGAGTCCCTCTCTATTAATCCTAAACCCTTCACCAAAACCTTCAAAATCTGCCATGTCAATGGCCAACGCATATCTATATTCTATCTCATCAGCCTTCCCCACCCTCTCAGCATATGTTCCACCAGCCAAAACTTTGTAAAATCACACATCCCAGCCACCTGTGTGAATATACTAATAGCTGCCAAATCAATCTTAACTCTCTGCAGTGCCTTACCTTGTACCCAAAGTCGAGCCAGATAATGAAGCATCAGCTCCTCTGACCAAACCCCTTCTTCCACTGGTAACTGCAATACAAATTTATCAATGTCATAGTGCCCTACCATAAGCCTTTCAGGTGGACACCACCTAGGATTCCTGCACCAACTTCCTGGCTATGTCAAGCCAAGATGCCACACCTTTTCTGGTAGAACCACCAGCACCTCCTCTGCCCCCAGAGCCAACTGTCAAAATCTGGAAAACTGAAATCGAAGCAAAGTATCAACTATCAGATTTCACACTCCAGGCACATGCACCCTTGTGAACGAAAAATTAATTAACAGACTTTGCAAAACTAGCTTACATAAAACTAAGAGCCACATTTCAGATTTAGCAGTCTTTGTCTGCAAAACCCTCCACACTGCCATGTTATCTGAATGATAAATAACACCTCTTTCCCTTCAGTTTCTCCTTCCAAACTAGTGAAGCTACCCAAATCAGCATTAACTCCAGAAATGCAACATCCTTCTTCCACTCCTGCTGCCATTCCAATGGCCAATGTGCTGCAAACCATTCACCTGCAAAAAGGCTCCCATTCCACTACTCCCCACTGCATCTGCGAAAAAATATGCCCCAGATGAACAGCCTGACATGCAAAATTCAAAAGGCCTAAAACCTCTATGACTGCCCAAATACATACTCTGGCCTTACACACCACTGCCCCAATCTTTTCCTTCAATCTGTCTATCTTATCCATAGGCAAGCAAAATAGCCCACGTCCTGCATATACTAACAAGTTTTAGTTGGACCTTGCTACTTGTGCCAGACCAATGGGACCCCCCCCCCCCAAGTTCATTACACATTCCCAGGAATACCTGCAATCTATCATTTGCTCCTTCAAATCCCTCGCCCACTAACAAAAAATCATCTAAATGATGCATAGCCCTCTGCATACCCATTTGCTGCTGTCACAGCCAATGAAGTCAAAATTAGCACAGACTATGGAAAAGCCCATCTGCATAGCCTTATCAAAATAAACTTTTCCCTCTACTACCATACCCAGTAATAGCCAATTTCCTCTCTTACAGGCAGCAAGCAAAAAGCAGATTCAATATCCACCTTCACTAACCGCAGGTCCTCAAACCCCCAGATAACCTTCACAACATCATCCAAAGATGCATAACTAACTCAAGCATCTTAAACTGAAATGAAGTCATTCACCGAACTCCCAGCTGGATACAGTAAATGGCAAATCAACCTAAATTCACCATCCATTTTCTCTGGCACCAAACACAATGGACAAACCTTAAAACTCTGAAAAGGAGGGCTGTCAAATAGTCCCAACACCCTCCTCACCTGTCTCTCTTTCTCTACTAAGCCCAGCAATATATCTTTCTATCCCCTTACAGATCACAAATTCCTACAAACCACTACATCCCCCCATTGGATTTAAGAGAACCCCCCCCCCGAGAAAAACCTTGAATTATTTCTTCCTTAAGAGAGAAATAAGGAAATTCCTGAAGCATCCTCTGCATGACTTCCACCTTAATGGGGGATTGCATGGCAATGCCCCCTCTAACACACCTGAAGGATACCCCACCCCATGACCTTTGAAATTTCCCCTACCCCTAATGTTCTGAAACACATGGGAAGAAGAAAAGCCACCTTTAGGTGGAAATGAGCTTGACATCCTCTGGTCAACCTCTTGCCACCCACACTGGACTGCTGAATGATTTCCCTCACACTTTGAACAGCCATGCAAAAATTTATACCCTACCCATGAACAACTTCCAGCATTAAAAGCCCAACAAAATCTTCTCCCTTTCCCCCTATGTCCTCCCTAATCATGCCCCCAAAACTGTCCATCATAGTAGCCAACCAAATATTTGGAGGATGAACCTCCTATCGCAGCAAGTGATCCACTGCTTTCCTCTTCCGGAACCTCTGGTCGCACCATAACTAGGCATTTCCAGGCCTCAAGTGCTGAGCCTCCTGTATTGTAAGAAAATAATACAGTAAAGGTAATGACAAAGAGGTATCCTCCTCCAAAAAGCTGTCATATAATAAACAAATCCTACTACCCAGTTATCCCATGTCCTAGGTCACAGCTTACCTACCCTTCTCCTCCCTAACACCACTAAGGCAGCCAGCAAATCTGTATTGTTGGCTGCTTTGGATTCCACCAATCTGAACTAATAATTCCCTAGAATTCAAAAACATCGATACTCCCCTTCCCAAATCTTCTTTTTCTTGTAGCTGGGAATGTGAAATTCAGAAAAGACCATCTGTTTCTTGCTCCAGCGATTGGGTAGCCGCTAGCCAGTCACAGCACCGTATGCAAATTCAGAAAGCACACTTCCAAAAAAAGCAACCCCTCACAAACTGCCTACTCACTCCTGCCTCCACTCACCACCTCCTGCTGCCTAATCCTCACTGTCGTACATAACCTCTTTTTTTTGCTTTCCTTCCCTGGCATACTCACCATCTGCAACAAAGGAAAAACTCATTAAGACAATGAATAAAGACACAACATATCAGTGCTACATGGAGCTGGTTAAACCCAACAGGTACGTGTACGTACAGACACACACGTATAGACACACACACACACACACACACACACACACACATACGCACACACAAACACACGCACACACAAACACACGCACACATACACACACACACACACACACACACACACACACACACACACACACACACACACACACACACACACACACACACACACACACAGATCTTTAAATTAGCTTGCTTGAAAAACTGACATAGAAGAGCTACCATCAATTGACCGCAACCACCTTCAGCTCTAAATTTACCAACCAGAGACCAACACTAATTGAATTAACCACCCATAATGTATAGCAGATCTAAGCTGCACTGCACATGCACAGTGGCAATTTCCCAATGTAGGAACACTCTTGCCATCACACATAAGCAACGACTGCCCAGTCAGTGCTCCTGCCATTCAACCAGTATCCTCTGCCCCTATACCACTCAGCATTTCGTAAATCAGACTTAATTATGTAGCAGAATAAACTGTTAAATGCTAACCAACAGTTAATGCAGTCATGAAACACGTTTATTTATATTTATTTTATTTTGCATAACACCCTTCTAACACTTCAGCAGCACATCCAAGTCAAGAACTCAGTTTACGCACATGAACGCAGATGCTTAAAGTATGCAAAATGAAATATACACACCTTGTCCACTAGGAATGAACCATACCAGCAGACAGAAACCCACCTGAATGCAGGGAGGACATATGGACCCAGCAAAGAAGGCACCCCTGGCAGGAGTCAAACAGCAGAACCTTTTGCTGTGAGGTGAAAATTTCAACTGCTGCACCACCCAAGAGATTGCGAAAAGACCACTGATCTGCACCCACAATCCTCAAAAGGGATGTCTTGCACTTTGCCATATAATGAAATGAAAAAAAAAATGGCACCAGACTGTAACAGATTCAAGCCGCACTGCACATGCTCGGGGGCAAATCACATAAGCAGGACCTTCCCAGCCCGTGACTAGCTGAGAACCACCACAAAAATCCAATCCTCATCACCCCAAAAAAATAGCAATAGCAGGAAAAGCTACAACTATCTCCCCATTCACCCTCTGTGGCACATCCAAGAAATCAATCCTGATGCAGCAAACCACGAGCAGCCAAGAACCACCAATGGGAAAAAAAAACATATTCACTTCCACAATGGAAAAAACACTTATTCAACAACAGAAAGGGGAGGGGGGCTCAAAAATTGCCAGAGCTCACTATCACCACACCTCAGCCCTCATACAGCTCACAAGGCCACTATCCCACCAATTGAAACTAAGAGGAAATCTACTAAATCCTTATCTCAGCTAACATTTCAAGAAATGTATTGACATTTATTTACATGTGTCTTGGTTAGGTATGGGTTGTATAATTTGCTTTGTATCCTGAAACAGGATTTATTTTATGTCAGTGTTAGGTTTTTGCTTGCCAACATATACATTTTTATTGTTATTTTTTCTGACAGATCATGCCCCCTTGTAGGATGATTCTGTAGAGCTATGCCTCAGATGCATAATGAGACTCGATCTAACAGTGCATTGGTGTACATACGACCAATCTGGACTGAGTTTGGCAGATCAGGTGAGAGGCTATATAGCCTTGTTATTTTAACATCATTGGCTACCTTGTGAATTACTTAACCACTCCCATTTTTCAGTTTATGTTAATTATTTCTTTATTCTAATTTCTCAGTGGTGAATGCCTGACTAATCTAGATCTGCTATGATAAACTAGCTGATAGGCTGTGTAGTTTTTTCCTACTTTAACATCATTGGCTATATACTTTTAATAGTGTTTGTTTTATGTTAATCATCCCTAGTCATGTGTTTTATCCTGATTTTTGATTGGTGCCTAAGTATATAGTTTTATTTTTTTCTGATAGATCATGGCTTCTTGTAGTATGATTCTAAACAGCCATGCCTTGGACGTGTAATGACACTTGACCTTATGTTTGACCAGTCTAGATTGAGTTTGGCAGATTAGCTGATTGGCTATACAGCATCTTTGCTTTAGCATAACTGGTTACATTGTGAATTACTTAATCTCTACCATTTTTCAGTTTTTGTTAATTATTTTTTTATTCTAATAGCTCATTGGTGCATGCCAAACCAATTTAGATTCAGTATGATAGACTATCTGATAGACTGTATAGTTTTCCTACTTTAACATCATTGACGATGTACTTTGGGAAGTGTTTATTTATTTTATGTCAGTTATTCCTAGCCACATGTTATTTTCCTGCTCTTTTGATTGGTTCATTGCTCCTTTTTAATGAATGTTCTTAGAGGGATTTTTAAGGATCTGAGGAAACACCTTATCAGGCATGAAAGCGTTTGTCCATTTTATTTATATCCTGCAATTTGTTTGTCATTTTATTAAAGTCGGTTCATTATAGCCGAGCTCTGTGTCCTTATTTTTTATTGATTTACTCGCATTTTATCTAGACATGAATAGTTTATTTATTTATTTATTTATTTATTTGCAGTTTGTTTGCCAAGATGGTCCATTAGGCCATGAGGAGCCCATTTTCCTAGGGAGAAAAGCTCCAGAAAAATACAAAATACAAATATAAATGATAGAAGTTACAAGATTACAAATTAAAAAAATGACAAGGTATGAGAGAATTTGAAAAATGCATAGTAACAACTTGCAATAAACTGGCATTTGAAAGGAGCTAATTAGTACAATGCAAGAAAAAAAATCATTATAAGCAAATTACAGTTCTTGTAAAATATGATAGTTCCTACAGCTATTGCTAGGAGTTATAAGATGATAGGAGGTTATTTACAGATGTATTAGGTTGTGGGGAGTAACTATGGTCAAGGAAGCTATGTAGGATCATTGTGAAGTTAGGTATGAATGAAGTAAAGATTTGACGGCAGAGAGACTGTTAGTGGTACGGATGAGAGGTGGGAGAGAGTTCCAATGGTGTGCTAGAGAAAAGGATAGAAGATGTTTGCCTGGTGGATGGGAAGGTTTATGTAGTTCTATTAGGTTTTGGAAGTTAGATCTTAGACATCTATTGATAGATGCATTTGGAAGGTAGAGGCAAGGGAGGGGCAGAGAGAGGGTCTAAAAATAAGTTTGTGTGCTTGAATAAGTTGAGTATAGGTGAGATAATTAGGTAGCTCAAGCCAGTTCAGTTGATGTAATCAAATACAGTGATGGGTGGAGGATCTGTGGCCTATTGCACATTTTGAAATTTTGTAGTAAAAGGAGGAGAGTTTAGACTTGAGGGAAGATTGCAGATTAGTAAGGATAGAGCACCATATAGGAGTAGGGATAAGGTAAGTAGTAGCAAGAACGAGCCTGGTGGAGGGAGAGATGTAGCGATTGTGGCGGTAAAGCAAGCCAAGTTTCTTAGGCATTTTGTTTTCTATTTACATGTAAATGGCTATCAAACTTTAGCTGATCGTCAATCACGACTTCTAATAGTTTTGCAGTGGAGACTATTTTAAGAGGTGTATTATTTTAGCTGGTGATAGAGAATGATTTTTTATCTAAGTTGGTAGTTTTAGAAGGGGTAAATATCATTAGTTTCGTCTTGGTTGCACTGAGTGTCAGATGGTTATCTAGCATCCATTGTTCAGTAGAAGATAAGGTATCCTGAGTACATTTTGCTAATTAGGAAGTAGAGGTGTCAGAGCAGATTGTTGTTGAGTCGTAGGCATATTGGATGAGGTTGGTGTTAGGGATGGCATGATAGAAGTCGTTTATAAAAATATGGAATAGAAGAGGACCTAGAATTGAACCTTGGGGCATGCCTGTGGAAGTATTTAGGAAAGGAGAAATAGTTTTTTTCCAATTGACTGCTTGCTGCCTGTTTTATAGGTAACTGGTGAACCAGTTGATAGAGAAGTGGGATAGGTTTAGTTCTGACAGTTTAGTAAGGAGAAGGTTGTGAGGTGGTGTTGAAGCCCTTTGAAAGGTCTAAGAAGAGGGTGGACACACTATGACTGGAGTCACGAGGCTTGTTAGTTTCTAGGAAGGAGAGGAGAGTGATGGTGGTGCTATGGCTGGGTCAGAATCCATGTTGAGTGGGAGTAAGATGGTTATTACTTAAGAGATAGTGTAGAAGTTGTAGGTGGATACATTTTTTGAGATGTTTAGAAATAGGGGATAAGATAGTGATAGGTCAGAAGTTAGGAGTACCATTATTGCTGGCCCCTTTATGGAGTGGAATAATAAAGGAATTTTTCGAGAGCTGCGGAACATGGCATTCTAAGACCGATCGATTTATTAGAAAACAGATAGGGAAGGCAATGGCTTCTACTGCTATTTTTATGAAGTAGGAGGGCATCTCGTCAGGGACATTAGAACATGGTTTAATTTTTAGAAGTAGTTTTTTAATGGTAGAGATCGGGATAGGGTTAATGGAGAAGGGAGGAGGTTGGGAGCTGGAGCTATTAGAGGAGAAAGGGATGTGTGGAGGTGGATGTGGGGAAGTGGAATTATTAGTGAAGGATGATGATAGTTTGGCTACGGAATCAATAAAAAATGAGTTGAATCTGGAAGCTAATTCTAAGTCGGAGGCATTCGGGTCAGGGCAGGGGTTAAGGAGTGAGGAGAGTCGATCCCAGAATTTTTAGGGTTAATGTTAAGGATGGTTTGGAGTGTGGAAAAATAGACTCTGCAGTCTGAGATGATTATTTTTTTTTTACTTTGTTGCAAAGTGTTTTATTTTCATTTAGGGTGGTGGTAGTTTTAGTTTTATGGTAGCATTTCCAAGCTTTATCTCAGAGGTGTATGATGAGTAAGGTATTCTTAGTTAACCATGGGATGAGGTTTTGTTTTCCAGGGGGCAAAGGAGTCTAGCAAGTTTAAGAAAGTTGTATTAAAGTAGGTAACAGCATTTTCTAGGGATAATGTTTTTAGTGGATCCCAGTTTGTTCTTTTTAGTGCATTTGAGAAATCATCAGGGTTATGGTTTTTTAGGTACTGAGTAGGAGTATAGGTATGGGTTAGTTGTAGGGGGGAAGGAAGACGATGGGCAAAAGTGGGAAGGTGGTCACCTAGTGGGTCGGGAAGGGTACCAATATTACTGATGTAGTAAGGATGTGAAACTAGAATCCAGTCTAGGGTGCTCCCAGACAGGAAGTATTTGGAAGGTCTGGTTGTTGGGGTAATAAGTTGTGTGAATTTGTAAAGATTTATATTTAGGGAGTTGGCTGGAGATTGAATTGTGGCCCAGTTAATGTTAACATCATCCAGGACTATAGTTTTGTTAGTAATGTTGGCAAAACACCAGGAGAGAATGTCTTTGAGGATTGGGACATTGTCTCCAGGATGGATATAATGGGTGACAATACAGATAAGTTTATGATTGTTTACCTGAAGAAGGGCTGAGATTAATTCAGCATTACCAAATTTGGGAATAGGTTTGGAGTAGGGGGTAACTAGGAGGGATGAGGAGTAAAGAAGAATGACGCCTCCCCCTTTTTTTGTACATTCTGTCCTTTATAATAATACAGTAGTTGGGTGGTATCAGTTCTGAGTCTTTTATGTGGGGTTTCAGCCAGGTTTCAGAGATGGACAGGATATCTGGTTGATTATGGGGAAGCCAGGCATGTAGGTCAGGGATTTTATTACAACGGCTCTGGGCATTTCGATCTGTGAAATGGAGGGACCTACCAACTGTGTGTGGAGGGTGCGATGGGGAGTTTGAGTTGTGTGAGGGAGAGGGGCCGGGGTTTGGGTGTATGTCCCCAGAGAGAAGGACAGAGATAAAATGATGAATATGGGAGAGGAGGTATTTAAACTGCTCAGTATCAAGTTTGTGGGTTGTAAGCTTTATTGAGATAGAGCTAGTATAGATGGAAGTGGTGTTTTTGGGGTTAGTTATGAGTTTATGGGGAAGAGCATAGTATTGTTGATGAAGAAGATGGTAGGGGATATGCAGGTTAGTGAGTGTGCATACTAAATATGGGTTGAGGTAGTAGTATGAAATGGGGAGAGTGATTAGCATAGAGAGGTCTGGTGAGATAGTTAAAGTAGGATAAGGTGATAAAAATTAGTATTTGAGTTAAATATTTGGCAGGTTTGGTAGGCATGGTGTCTATTTTGGATATTATTTGGAGGTGGGCTTAAGCTAAAAAGGTACTCGGGCAAGCTATCTCTAAGAGTTTGGATTTAGTTGTGTGAAAGGGGTGAAATTTATGTAGGGGTTGGACTGAAAGAGGTAGATTGATTATGGGCGGGGTGGATAAGTTGATTGGGTATGGGAGGAAGTGGGTGTGGATTACTAAGTATAAGTGTAGAGGTGCTGGTGGCGGGTGTCATTTGGTGGCAGGGTAGGGGAGCTGAGTGAGCCCACAGGACAAACTGAGCAGGCAGAGCCAAGGAGATGGAAGAGCAGGTCAGCGAGTAGCAATCAGTGAGATGGATAGCAAGCACAAAGGTAAGAAAGGCACAGGGGTGAGGCACTAATTTGCTAAATGGGACAGAGTCAAAGGCAGAGAGGTTCACAGAGGTTGGGGGCAGCAATAGGACAGACAAATATTAAAAATCTTTTAAACTAGAATGAATTGTTTAGCAGTAGGTAAATGCTGCTACCTGGTGGACAAACCTGTAACTCTAGTAGAGGGCACGAGCACCTAGGGGAGTGGGGAAGGACTGGAGAGAGCAGGTTGAGTGGGGTCCGTGGTAGGCTAGTAGCGTGCACATGTAGGGTTACAATACAGTTGTAGAAAGTACAAATAACTTCCAGAAGGTACATACACTTTTATTTCAGCTAGTACTTGGGGAACCAGTAGAAACACAGGGGGATTTAGAAGTTCCCTTTATTCTTTCTATTCAAGGACAGGAATCCAGGTTACCTCAAAGGGTGGCAGGAGGCACCTGGGATGGTTTACATGTGGCAGGACAGGATTAGGAATAAGTATATTAGAGGGTCAGCCCAGGTTGGAAGGTTTGGAGACAAAGCCATAGAGGCAAGATTATGTTGGTTTGGACATGTTCTGAGGAGGGATGCAGAATATATTGGGAAAAGATGCTAAGGATGAAGCTGCCAGGTAACAGGAAAAGAGGAAGGCCTAAAATAAGGTTTATGTATGTGGTGAAAGAGGACATGCAGGTGGCTGGTGTGACAAAGCAAGATGCAGAGGACAGGAAGAAATGGAAACAGATGATCCACTGTGGTGACCCCTAACGGGAGCAGCCGAAAGAAGAAGAAGAAGGGCAAACTGAAAGAGAAGGGATATGTAACAGTTACTAACACAAAGTAGTTTAACAACAACTATTAAGTGGAAAGAAAGGGTTACATTTTGAAGATTTAGTTTGCAATGAGAGTGTGTTCAAGAGAAGGGGAGGAGGCATTAAATAGTCTTATAACCTGAAATTATAACTGCAGTGCAGTACCGGTGCAAAGGCAGAAAAGTCACAGTAAATCATAGGCAGCTAGTTTCAGTTCAATAAAACATCACTCAGATAAAATATGTAAACACAGTGAAAATTTACATGCATATGGAAACAGGCATTTCAGGAGTATGTATATATCGATAAAAGTACATATAAATGGATAAAAAGCATTTCAGGAGTCTCAGCAGTTAGCATGCAGTATAGAATTAGAGACCAATCGAGGTGGTGAGTTCACACTTTAAAATATATCAGGGAAAGTTACCGTGAGACATTAGGAACAGCAGTTGCAATTGAAAATAGTCAACACAGAATGGGCATTTCAAAGTTGCAGTCAGGAAAAAGAATAAGAAACACAACTATCTAAACAGTTGCACAATGCAGTATCACATACAGTAGTAGGCTGGGCCAACTATTCCCATAGAGGAAGTTAAGTAGAACTGAGCAGAGAGAATGCTACACTGAGGAGTGAGCGCTTTTAAGCAGAACTAGAATAATGCAACCACTAACAGCAGTCGCTTACTTTAATAATACAGTGACAAATGTTATCGATAACTCTAACATTCCAGTATTGGCAAAAACAGCAGTTACTGCACTCAAACAAAATAACACAACACTGTGGAGTGAGTGCTTTTAGCAGAGCTAAAATATTTCTTCCATTAACAATAATCTCTTACTTAATAAGTAGTAAAATAAGATTTCAGATGGCTATAACGTTCCAGTATAGGCAAACAGCAGTTACAGCACTCTAGAAATAACGCAACACTGAGGAGCGAGTGTTTTAAATATAACAAAGAATACTCCTTTCATGAACAGTTGTCGCTTGCTTTGTTGGAAAGTGCAGAGATTATAGAAGCCAGAAGCATTTAGATGTAACCAGAAACAGAAGTTACAGTACTCAGAAATAACGCAACACTAAGAAGCGAATGATTAAAGTACTTTGTTTTTTCATATATGAAAATATTGCTTATTTTCATAATTGCTAGCAGACAGCTAGCAATATTTCCAGTATAGTGTGTTGTTTTATTTTGTTTCCACCAGATCTTGTCCACTGACACTCCTACCTCCTAAAAGCATCCAATAGGTCCATTTTTCTCCACTGTTTGCAACAGCTAGGATCCAAGGAATGGGCAAGAGACATTTGAACTATTTGCTCCCAGCCCAGGAAGCGTAAGCACATTCATTTTTGCAGACGGCGAGAGTCAGGTGCTAGAGAATGGGTCAGATGACCTGTCCAGCTGGAATTCGCCTTCTCCTCCTCAACTAAATTCTCTTCTTAGGGCAGATGGATGACTCATAGTGGTGGTTGCCTTTTTAGAAAAACAGTCATATATTATTCTCCACTTATCTTTCTCCTAACCCAGCAGTATATCCACTCTGAGCAGTGCAACTCAATATGGCCTATTTTATTTTTGATCATTTGCTGGTCTAGCAGTCAGTCTTGCCAATATAGTGTGGCTGACCATCTCCCTCCTGCCAGCATGAGTGGGTGGGGGTAGTGGTTAAAGACTCTGCATTCCCTTGGACACATTCCACTAAATAAACTTTGGTCTCCTGGTTCATAGCCAGGGTTTTATCAATGCAGTCCATGGAACCATGTTATGTTACATATTACTTATTGCATTTCTTTTCACTTATCAAAGTAGCACTCATCCAGCCAATGAATAGTAACTTTAGACACCACTGCACATGATTCAGTTCTGCTAATCATACATTTTAAGATTCCCGTGTAGTGACATAATGACTGATAGCTATAATATTTATTTGGATATCATAGTAGATGTATCTTGTTCAGCTCTGTTTTATGCCTTTTTATGTAACATCAACATGTGGTTTGCATCACATGTAATTTTAAATGTAAATGTAATCACATTTTGGCAGCATTATCATTTTAAGTTTAGTCTATCATTAAATTTGAAAAATAATTTAGTCTAGGTATCCGTTAAACTTTTCTGTATTTTTGATAATACAGATGTGTTTTCACATTTTCTGATGCATAATATGTAAACATTTAAAGGTTTTTACCATTTTTATTATATTTAAATTTCTTCAGTGTAGATTTATTTAAATTTGGGTGGCCATGGCGGTGTAGCAGTTAGTGTAGCCACCTCACAGCAAGAGATTCTCCGGTTCGATCCTTGGCTGGGGTGCCTTCTGTGCAGAGTCTGCATGTCCTCCCTGTGGTTGCTTGGGTTTCCTCTGGGTGCTCTGGTTTCCTCCCACATCCCAAAAACATGCTGTCAGTGGATTGGATACTCTAAATTGGCCCTAGGCATGAGTGCGTGCGTGCATTTGTGTGCCTTCTGTAGAAGGTTGGGCGCCGGGCTGGCAACTTGACACCGTAAAATCCACTGCCAATCATGAGCAGACAGGTGATCCACTGTGGCAACCCCTAACCGGGAAAAGCCAAAAGAAGAAGAAGAAGATTTATTTAAAATTTGATTTAGTAACATTGTATTGTCCTTTTTTATTAAATTTAGAATTCATTAATTTTCTTCTAAATTTCAGGTAGTCTAGCTATGAAATTATTGATGTTAGTTATTATTAATTATAGAGATCATCTGCAGCTTCATGAGAAGATTAACTCTGTTGTGATCAGCTGTCAACGCTGTTTTCACAACATAATTAAATCACTCTAATCTAAGCAACATCTGAACTCTAAATAAAACATAGAAAAATATACCCTCCCACTACTTGTATATACCAACTCTGAGATTGCTTCTTCTAAGGAATAGGAGGAGTTTCCGGAACACTGCAACCTTTATCTTGTAAAGAAAAAGCTTGAATTCAATAATGACCACTGAATTTGCAGTTAATCATTAGTGCAGGGAAAATAAGCCAAGCATCCATCACAGTATATGTTTGTTTGTGGCGTTTATGATCATTTACAGATCTTACTTCTTTTGAAATTTCTATTGACTGTGAAAAAGAAACTTGAATTTTAACATCTGCTAAGAAATTGCTATATAATTTATTTATTTATTAGATAATGAAATGTATCAAAAATGTAAATATTTTATAAAAGCTTAAATAAATACTTCCACTCTAATGAATAAAACATTTCCCTTTATGTTAACTAGGTTTAACCAGTTGGATAAGCTGGACAAAAGACCCTTTTCAAGTCATGACCTAGCCAGCAGTTAACACTTACACACAAATTAATTATTTATACTGGAAAAATAAAAAATGTCAAGTAAATTATAAACTACGACAAAATAAATAAAATATTTTCAAAGACAAGTTTACAATATAATGACAAAAACTTAATGCAGGTTAGAGATGAATAACTAGTATCCATAAAATAACTATTTGCAAGAGCAAAAGACAAAAAAATTTTGATAAAACCAGGACACAATCTTTAATGTACAATGCCATCCATATTGGGCAGAACACTATAATTAATATTTGCCATAAAAGTGAGCGCACCTTAACTGAGCAGCAAGTAATGTTTGAACTGCTTTCAGCATTGGGAGAAGTTGCTTTTCTTCATTTGACAAATAGTGAATTCCAGGTGAGCAGAGTTATTTCAGAGTAGGCTTTTACACTTAATGAACTGTTGCAGGGGAACAAACAGGCTGCTTGCTTTTCTGCCTTCTGAATGAGTTATAGGACTAGGTTAAACAGAAGATCAAAGTAGAACAACAGGATTCATGTAGTGTCATCTAAATAAAGGAGCACTAGAGGGAAATAAATCAAGCCAGTTAGCTTTTTGAATTAAAGGGTTACATAGATTGACCTTTTTTAGGCTTTCTGTAGTAGAATGGTGTTTTCGATGAATGGCAGAATCATTAACTAGTATTGCTAAGGGGGTTTATATCAGTCCGTCGAAATGGCTGAATATGGAATACCAGATGTTCGAACTGTAAAGTTCGAACACTGGTAATCGCGAAGCCGCGGCCCACTGAATTCTTTCCCAGGGAAAGAACTTGGTGGGCCGTTTCTGTGGCTTTGCGAGTATCAGGACTATGGTGGGGTCGGGTTCAGGTAAGTGTGTGAATGTGCGGATGCTGGGGTTATAGGGCACAGGTTAGGTGAGTTAGGGTTAGGGCACGGGTGAGGTGGGTGTGCGATAGTGAAAGACTTTAGGGTTAGGGCGAGATAGGTGAGTTAGGGTTAGGGCATGTCAGGTGAGTGTGCGATAGTGACAGACCTTAGGGTTAGGGTTTGGGTTAAGGTAAGTGGATAGGTACTAGTGTATGTACAGTTTAGTGTAGGGTTAGATGTAGGATTTTGAGTGTATGTGTGCTGATTGATGTTGTTTTGGTGTGTTTGTGTTGCGTGTGTGTTTCTTGGAACAGCGATTGTTTTCCCTGGGAAAAAAAAATCGCTGTTTTAAGACTTCGATGTTTTTGCAGTTCATGGTTTGAAGTTCTAACATATGGTGTTCGAACTTCAGAAGTTTCGATGAACTGATATAGACCCTTGCTAAAGTATAATCTAACATGTTGAGATTAAATGTATACCATACAGGAAGACAACTTTAATATGAAGAAGTCTAGAAAAAAGTGGTCAAAATAGGAAATTAGATATTCTCATTCTGGTGTAGAAAAAAAGAACCATGAACATTTCTGTTTATGTACTACATAGCACCCTCAAATACATAACAAACATGCAACAGCAAACATTTTCTAAGAGTTAAAGAGTAAGTATGGCTAAATATCTTCATTATACTTAGTAAACTTTGTATGTCCCTTGCTATGTATCAAACTCTATTCTAATCAAATGGGAATCAAACTAATTTTACTGATTCCTGTTTCACTGAAACAGAGAAATGTAAAACTGTGAGATCATGGTACAGTAGGGATGGATGTCAGAGTTTGTATATTTATAGACATGGGAGCATGATTTGTATAAAAGGATGCCTCCTGCAAAATGCTGCGTTAATATTTTTCTTACATTCAACTTGTGATTTTGATTATTTTATGCATGCATAGTCATTAAGAAGGTGGCTTGGCTGTTTAGACATATTCAAATTCTGTAACATATCGTACAATAGTTTATGCCCCATGTATACAAAGATCATAAAATTATCCACTGCATTTATTAATTTGGACATGATAATTTAAACTACAGTAAACAGTTTTAAATCTCAAAGTACTAGTTACATTTAGTTAATAAATAAAATAACATCTGATGAGTTGTATCAAGAAAGAGATAATGGAATAAAATATTCTTAGCTGATAATAATTCAAAAATGTTCTGATGAAAAAGAGTATATTTGTATTAGTTATATATCTGACCTTGGCTAGCTGGCAAACTGAGCAAAGATATGCATCACTTTAGAGCACGGACTTCACAACCTGGTAGGAAAACTGATGTTACACAAAGAGAAAATCATCTTTAATTATAGAACCACAATAAAATACGATATGACAGTGTGGATTTTGTGTTTTGCATAAATTTAATACATAACTGTAAATAAAAAAGCTGCAGAGTAAATGGCATTGTGCTGTGAGAAACACTTAATACGACTTGTTTTCTATTGATTAAATTATAGCAAACCTGTTGGAATGCAAGCTCCAGAACAACAGAAAATTAACAATAGCTACAAGTTAATGTCTCAGTTTCCTTTTGATTCGCATCCATTATTTTCGACAACATTCTTCTTTTTTTGTCATTTTCTTTTGACTACCATATGGCATTCTTTCAAAAACTATTTTAATTGACTTCTTCTCCTGTCCATTAATCTTTTGTAACCATTAAACACTACTGCTACCATATTTTTGCTGAAACATTTGGGTGATATTCATCGTTATTTTTAATTCTTTATCTAATAGTGCTTTGCATTTAATTTATTATGTCCTTGGATTTCATTTCCTGAGATGATTCATTGGATCAAAGGTATCTTTTTAAAGACAGGCTTAGCAATTCAAATACATAATTAATAATCAACAGAGAATAAATGAAAACAGTAAATCCAGCATGGTTTATGAAAGATACAGTTATTAGTGTGCAACAAATGCTTTCTAATAAAAGACATATTCACAAAGACAAATGCCTGTGCTATACACACTTATATGTATGTAGCCAGATAACAGAGTATACACTTTGGCTCTAATTGTGTCTTAGATGACACATGGGTTATGGCCTGGGAGCTGATGATCAGCCTACATAGGGATGGGGAATGCCTACTGTTTGCCAATATCTAACATAGGGATGCTCAGAATGGTGTAAGTGGCAGATCATTGGATAGTGAATGGCAATCGATAGGGATACCAGAGCTGGGTTAGTTGGAGACTGCTGTGTTACACTCAGAGAAGATTAAGCAGTAGATTTTATTTTCCTTTCTACCGTTTACCTTTTTACCAAGATACCTTGACCTCAGAGTGAGTACACATACATCTTAGGGATGTGGGAGCTTGTCCCCACGTAGCAAAAAATGAAATATGTATGTTTTACAACTGTTTGAATGTCAGTTGTGTAGGTTTGCGATGTTATAGAAGTTTAGACATTGAAGCAGTGATTCCTTGTTTGTTTCTGGATGTGGCATTTCATACTTAGTGTAGATGCAAGACAGTAATAACAGTTGTCTTGGCCACTGTCTAATGTATAGGGATACCCATTAGGGAAATGGATGTTAGATACCAAATGGATACAAGCAACAGGCCTGCTAATAAGAATAGCTAGCCTAGGTTATGCCATAGTTGCAATTACAGTTACTTTAACATGATTATTTAAATTTGCCTTCAGTATTATGTTCTCTGTGTTAGATATTAGGTTAAAGTTGAGTTTCCTGTACATTTTTCCCGTAGCTACTGAATATCTTGCATCAAAATTTGTTGCTTGAATTAGGTACCAGGACCAGTTTCCCCACAGATGGTTTGAGATCTTGTGCAGTTGGTTTCCATTTAATTTGTGAAGAAGACAGAGGACAGATCGGATTATATAAAAGTTTGTGAGCAAAACATAACTGCAGCAGATTTGCTTGGTGATCGGACTCTAACCAGAGAAGTCATGGAAGAATAAGCAGTGGTTGATCTTATCATAGTTATTAATGTTGCATATTAAGTTACTCTGCCATATATTTTTTCAAATCCATAATAAACAATGGTAATAATCCAGTAAGGAGGTGTGCAGAGTACAAAAAGTCATGATAACAAGTACTAACTTGAGGCAGAGAATCTAGACATATCAGTAAGAAATGCTTAGGCCTTATAAAATACAAGTTCCTGCTTGGTCCTTATCTACAAAACTGCACATATGCAATAAAATTTAAATTGCTTGCTAATGATATAGCCAAGACAATTGTTTAAGCTAAATTTTTCAACTGGAAACAAACTTGTTATCCTAAAGATTTTGCTTCTTCTAATTGTTTGTTTATGTTTTGGGCTGGTGCTAAGTTTAGGAGTGTAAGTAGCTGAGGTTTTACTGTCTGGATAGTTTGCACTACAGGTTCTGGGAAAAGGAAAGTTTAGTTGTGTAATATGGGTCTGTGGGCTTTCTGTCTAGAAAACATCTACAGCAGGTTAATAAGACCATCTGATGGCTACCAGAATAATGATAGCGGAGGATCCCCATTCCATAAAGGAAACAAAGGATGAAAACTCTAACTGTAAAGTTTTTTGTGGGGTGAAACCTCCCTGCACCTTCAATGAATGGGGCAAGCTCCCACCAGCCCCCAAACCTATATGTATCAACATTGTGGATACACAAACAAAGTTAAGAGAGAAATCTTCCAAAGCAAAGGAACCACTACTGGCACACACACTTAGAAACTACACCTGCAGTACCTTCCTATGGAACACCATCTGCATCAGTCTTATCCTTGGTGTTTTGTGACTCAGGCACCTGAAACTCAGGGAAGAGAAACTCAACATACTGTAAAGAAGCTGTGTGGTACATGCTGCTACAATGGCTGAACAATTTAACAAGATTCAAGAGACTTCTGTTGCTTTTGTTTTCCCTGTTGTTTTCAGAAATGACACTGGTGTTTTTGTTGAGTGGAAGGTTTGACTGGAACTCTTAATTATCATGTTGTTACTGAATGCTAGGGCAGTGTGTCCTACTCTGATACAGTTCGGTTATTGCAATTAGCAAAGTAGAATTGCGTAAGTAAAAACTTACCATAACAGTAGATGTTCAAATGATCACTGCTGCTGTAGTCTTAGCTATATAGGTTATATCCTGCCAAGGATATAACAGCCAGCCAATTTTGAAAGCTTTGGTGCACCTTTGATGAGCCCAAACCATTAGTCAGCTCAAGCTGAGCTGAATAAAAACACAGGTTTGAATGCCAAGCCCTTCAGAACTTTTATACAAACTAGGAAAGGGAAGCTAAGCCTGAAGAGGACACTGCTAGGAAAAGAAAAAATATATACATATTCACACTCTGGCATAAAAAAAAAAAACACACACACACCAAAAACAGGGTGTGGATGTGAATGGCTATTACAGCAGTGATCATTTAAACATCTACTGTCACAGTAAGTTTTATAAAGTTTAGAGAAAACCTTTTCCATTTGCTAATATATGATTTTCTAGTAGCAGGATTTCTTGTTTCCATTAATAACTGTTGCACTTCCACACAAAACAGGTGCTTAAAAGGCTAGAAGGGAGTCATCACAGTGATCTGTGGGGAGTCCTTCTGAATCTTTAAAACTACTCTGGAATCACGGGAAAGGATGGATGTCCAAGTAAAAGAAAAGACATCTGTCTTCCAAGACTTGCTGCATGGAGTCCTAGAACAGAACTTCACCATTTTATTGTTTAGAGAGTAGGCAAAAATGTCTACTTGAGGTATCTCCTACAGATGGGTAGGTCTTGGACCCGCCCCCAATTCAATTTCCATTTGAGACCGCCTGCCCTCGTTGACCCTTAGATTGTCTACGACACAGTTTTGCTCTGACAGGATGTAAGATGCCTGTAGAGTTCAATTGTGCATTAAAGCTATACCCCAACATGGCTAGTCTGCACAGGGGACAAGATCTGATTCGCCCTTGCTTGTTTATATACCACATCATCACTGTGGTGTTGTCATAAACACTTGAAGTGGTCCTGTGGTCCACAAATGATTCATTTATAAGCACTAGCATTTCATTTATGTTGATATGTTTTGGTCTGTCTTTTTTGTTCCCAACAGCCTGAACTTTTCTGCCCATTAATACTGCTCCCCAAAGATAGTCTGAAGCATGTACCATGACTGACTGCTTTGTAGCAGGAGGGGAAAAGAGAATACCTAGATTCTGATGTCTCCACCACATGATCTCCCTTTTTATAAATCGCAAGACTGTAATTTGAAAAGTCAATGTGTGCTGATGCTGGAACTACAGGCAGCTCAGATATCATTGTATCTTTCTCATGTGGAGTGTTGCAAGTGTATCATAAGAATCAAGGATGCCATGAGACTCAGAATCCTGAGGAATTCCCTGTATAGGAAATCAGAAAACCACGTAGATCTAAATATACCTATCTATATAACTATCTTTCTCTCTCTCTATATATATATATATATATGTGTGTGTGTGTGTGTATATATATATATATATATGTGTATATATATATATATATATATATATATATATATATATATATATATATATATATATATACATTTATATGTGAAAGAAAACCTCCTTGTTCGAAGATGTCCAGCAGGCACCCCAGAAAAACAATCTTGTGCGAAGGCGTCAGAAAAGACTTCTGAATGTTCTCTTGCAATGCTAGCCTGTGCAGAGAATTGAAAATATGATCCAGACACACACAACCTTAAGAAATACCAGAATTTTGGATGAATAGGGCAGTGATGATATACATCTTTTAAATTTAAGGTCACTAAGAAACTCAGACTTGAAGGAAGGGTTAGCAGGTTGTGAGAAGAAATCATTTTGAACTTGGGCACTGTCCCAAACTGGTTTAGGAAGGAAAGATCCAAGTCTGGTCTCCATGAGTCTTCTTTCTTTGGCACCAGAAACATTCTTGAATAAAAAAACTAACAGAGGAAGAGGAGGTACACCTACTACTACTAATACCATGTGATACAGTATGTGCTGTAAGCCAGGAGGAAAAAGAAAAGTTTGGTCTAATGGATGAGATGGAGTCCCCCTGAAAGGAGGAATAACCTCCCATGCATGTTTTAAATATTACTCTAATTAGCTTACAAAGTTAACAGAATAGCACATTTTGCACAATAAGAACTATAAAATTCTTATCTCTGGATTTATTGACTGAAATCCTGAATGACTTACCAGCAAATTAAACTGTATTTACAAGGGACAGAGCAAAATTATGAGGCAAAATCAGGGACATTCTGTGAAACCAGGAACAGTGACAGGTGTACATTAGTCCTGAATTAAAAAATAAAAGTGACTTACCCCTGCTGCTGTTTAACAACTGTTGAACCACACTAGCTGATTTGGTGCGGCTCTACCTTTGCTGCACAATACATTGATATTTACTGAAATAAATACAAGACTTGTATTGCTGTGGCTTATGCTTGTGTGTGTGTGGGGGCGTGTGTAGGTGTGTGTTACAGTGTAAGTTTAACAAGCTGGCTATAACTATTCACTTTCTAGCACAATCATCATCAGCACTGCTATTACACTTGCGTTTGTGTGTGCTGATGTGTAATAAGCCTGCCATATCTTTCACTTACCATTACAAGCATGGACTTCTGACATGAAAGGTGGCTATAATTGGTGGTTTGGCAGGAAGAGGATGTGTGTGAAAGCAGCTGTTCATTGTCCCTGTGTTGCAGGCAGTAGTGCTGCCATTTCACAGTATTTTGTTCTGATCGAGTTCTTGGCTGTGTATTTTCAGTGTGTGGTCTGAAAACCCTCATTGTCTGGATGTGCATCTATCCCTGTGCTCTAGTTAACCCCAACACCTCAGAAACATGCAGCAGGTGAGACAGAATTCATCCCTTTTCTCTGAAGGTGAATGTGCAGTGTGTCTGTCTGACACGCACACGCGCACACACACACACACACACACACACACACACACACACACACACACACACACACACACACACACACACCTCATACATAACTCTTTTGAGTGGCTGTAAAAAATGCAGTTAACAGGTACATTTCAAAAGTGAGGCATAAAATACACCACAGAGCATTGAGATACTTGAGCTTAAAAGAATATGGTGACCCCCACACCCCAGCCTATGTAAGTGGATTTTGACATAAACTTAGTGGAGGCCTTGTCCTCCACCAAACTCATTCTAAAACCAGCCCTGCTCTGATATGTGTACAAACGGTTGTTGTAGGTTGTTTGGAAGGCAGGGGATTATGTGGTCATTACGTCTTTAATTTTCATCACAATCAAACCTTAGAGGAAACGCATAAGGTCATTACAGTTTGTCTTTGGACTGGGGACAGTATGGTCATTGTTACTTTTTTCACAGACTTCAGAGGTGTAGAGAGCAGGCTATTATAGGTAGTGTAGGGACAGTGTACTGTCTAGGGGCAACAAAGTGGAACAGACTTCTGTAATCATTTTTTCACTTTTCTCACAATCACACATCATTCATGGTTTCTGGGTACCCTGGCTTAATTGAGTTATTTCCTAAATTTTTACTGTGCTGTCATGATCAGGAAAGGTGTGTTGAAAGGATGTAGGGCAAACTAAAGATAAACAATAACAACAACAACAAATTTCTTTCCTTAATCAATTTCTGTTCAGGCCATCATTGGATGAAAGGGTTTTGTAAAAAGAAAAAAAAAACTTTAAAATGCACTTCAAAGATTATACAAAATCATGGATTCTTGAAAAAGCTGAAGAGTAAGGAGGATGCGAGAAAAGGAAGAACTGTACATGGTTTGTGGAATCCTACTGAGGGGGGAACAGAGAGGAGCACTACAGGATGTGTGTCTGTGTGTGTGGGGTGAAACATTAGGCAGTGCCTAGGGCATGATTTCACTTAAGTTCAGCCCTGTACCTAGAGTTGTTGCAGTGTGTCATTGTTGCAACTAAATACTATGTACTGGCAATGTCTCTCTGTGAGATGGGCCAACATAATGTGGTTCACAGGCTTGTTGTTATGTAACCTGGTTGTAGCTACAGTTCAGTCTGTGCACACTACTCCTAAAACTTTGCAGCATGAATTACAATGTGTTGTAGGAGGAGTGGTAGTGACAGAGTGATACTAAAGACTGAAGCATCTAGGGGTCACCAACTTGACATTTGACCCCCAAAAATGGTAACACCAGCCCTGATCTAGGTGGGAGTACTTCTTCTTTTTCTTTTGTCTGCTCCCATTAGGTGTCACCACATCGGATCATCTGTTTCCATTTCTTCCTGTCCTCTGCATCTTGCTCTGTCACACCAACCACCTGCATGTCCTTTCTCACCAGATCCATAAACCTTATCTTAGGCCTTCCTCTGTTCCTCTTATCTGGCAGCCCCACCCTTAGCATCCTTCTCTGAGTATACCCAGCATCCCTCCTCAGCACATGTCCAAACCAATGCAATCTCGCCTCTCTGACTTTGTCTCCAAACCATCCAACCTGAACTGACCCTGTAATATACTCATTTCTAATCCTGTCCATCCTTGTCACACCCAATGCAAATCTTAACATCTTTAACTCTGCCACAATGAGCTCTTGCTCCTGTCTTTTTTCAATGTTACCATCTCCAACCCATGTAACATAGCTGGTCTCACTACCATCTTGTAGATCTTCCATTTCACTCTTACTGGTACTCGTCTGTCACAAATCACTCCTGACTCTTCTCCACCCACTCCATCCTGCCTGTACTCTTTTCTTCACCTCTCATCCACAGTCACCATTAGCCTGAACTGTTGTTCCCAAGTATTTAAACTCATCCACCTTCGCCAGCTCTACTCCCTGCATCCTCACCATTTCTCTGTCCTCCCTGTCATTCACACACATTATTTTTAGTCCTGATGACCTTCATTGCTGTCCTCTCTAGAGCTTACCTTCACCACTTTAGGGTCTCCTCAACTTGTACCCTACTCTCACTACAAATCACAATGTCATCAGCAAACATCATAGTCCATGGGGACTCCTGTCTGATCTCGTCTTTCAACCTGTCCATCACCATTGCAAATAAGAAAGGGCTCAGAACTGATCCTTAAAGTAATCATATGTCCACTTTGAACACATCAGTCACTACTACTGCAGACCTCACCACTGTCACACTGTTCTTGTACATATCCCGTAACTCTCTTACATATTTCTCTGCCACTTCCGACTACCTCAACAATACCACAACTCCTCTCTTGGCACCCTGTCATATGCTTATTTGTTCACCACTAATTTCTTGTTTTAACCAGGTTTTCGTTATGATACAGATAGCAGCTGAGTAGTGGGAAATGGTTGCATGGATATTTTGAATTTCGTTGTTAGTACTTCTTATATTTGCATTCAGTAAGTGAAAGTTGGAGTGTCAGTCTGTGATGACAGGGGATATAGTACTAATACTGCATAATACAGGATTGTGAGGTTGCAGATTTTAGAATGGGCCTGCACTAGGA
The DNA here is from genome assembly GCF_019279795.1 of Protopterus annectens. Classification (NCBI taxonomy): domain Eukaryota; kingdom Metazoa; phylum Chordata; order Ceratodontiformes; family Protopteridae; genus Protopterus; species Protopterus annectens. Next base: position 159,279,639 of record NC_056749.1, read on the forward strand.
TGATTGTCCCCACAGATGGATATTGAGTTGGGGTGGGGAAGGAATGAGGTGGAAACTTTAGTTTACTTTTATGTATTAAGTGATTTTGAGAGAAATTGGTTTGCATTAAGCAGATAGTGAATTGGACCTTGTTAAGGTGATGTTAAAGTTTCTATATGGAAAGAGAGTTTGAGTTATAGAGTGGAATAGATTTTGAGATATATTAACCTAGGAAGAACTCACAAATTTAAATATGGTGATGGTGCTTAGGTTTGCTGGCAACCTGGTAAGATATTCAGTAGTAGAGTTGAGTTGTGTAAATGTAGCTAGCAGAGACAGAGCGAGTAGTAATAGGAAATTGAGAAGTCATGTCTGTTATTGACTGGATGGTAGAGTAGGTTATATTTATAAATAAGGAGAAAGATAGTGAAGTATGTAGTTTACTGAGTGGTGGGAGTGCAGCGGTATATGATATGTTAATTAGAGTGGGTGAAGCTAAAGTGAGTATAAGTGTAGTGTGTATGGAGTGGGTGGGAAATGGGGGTAGGGGGATGGAGCAGGCTACACCAACCCCACAGGCAATCCACATTTCAAAAGCTATCTGCTTTGGATCACTAAATCTCAAGGTAAGTGAATTGTACTATCTGGTTTATAGTAATGTATCTTGTCAGATTATAATGACAGACACAGTTTGGTATTATTCTTGGCTGCTTAATTGCAATTACAATTAATAAATGGCTCAAATCTATAGAATGCCTTAATTCATGTATTGGTAATAATCTGACTACCAAGATGTGGTGTTGTCCTCATGAGTTAGAAAAAACTCCTTAGTGGCTTCCACCTTGTGGGGGATCTAATTAAAGCACATTAAAGCTGAGAAAGTACCAAGAGGTAGAACATGGGAGGCCATATTTTTTTAAATCAGGCTAAAACTTTTGTGTTGTCAACATTTCTTCTGTAGTGTCAGTCAGTATGTGTTTTCCCTTGCAGCATGCATAACTGCTATAAAATAGGGACTTTGTCGACTGATATGCATGAGTTGTCTCTGAACAAAATGAACAGTACAGAATGACTGAGTCCTGTACTCTGTTCAGTTTTACTCTCTTTTTAAGCATCTGTAATGTAGCATGAGTACACCAGCTTATATGTTACTTCTTTGGGTATAAAGGAAGTAATCTGGACAACCAATCCATTAGGAAAATAGATTAGCCTATTAACAGAGCATCTAAGCTAATAATGGGAAGTCCTACAGGCAGCCTTGCAAATAAAGACCGTGTATATGGACTGGTATCTAGCAGTTCTGTGTCATCAGCTGTGGTATTAGTACTTATGGTTGCTGACTTTTATTTGCCCCCTTCCTTAACCCCCTACAATGGACCAAGTCATTATGCTAATGTTTCAGATCCATGCACATATTTTGAGGAGTACAAAATAAATGAGCAATGGAAAAAAATCAAATAACTAAAAAACATTTAGGAAAATAATTTTCATTATAATTAATAACTGTAAAGTTTTCCTTGTGTGAATTGTACAAACCACTTTTTTCAAATATTTTTTAGGATCTGTGTAACACCTCTGTAGAGTTGTAGCAAGGTAGTTTAGTTCTCAGAACAATACACTCAAGTTTGGACTCCCACATCCCCACCTTTGAATGCAAATCTCATCGCACCCTAATTTTAACCACAACCACCAGCATGCTTCTCCTCACTGAAATGCACATGTTGATCTCTCTCGATTTCACTGTTGGAAACTATTGTGATACAACCATCTCTTCCACCCTATCATTCTCATGAGTCAAAAAATCAGTTATGATTACTTTCAAATTCTGGCCAAAGCTTTCTGCATTACTAGATGAATATAAAAGTAATACTTCTCAGGCAATTTTTATCAAAGAGTTATGATGTAAAATAAAAAAAATGGGAAAAAGGAGCCATTATATGCAGATTGTGTATGTAAGTAGTGATATACGTAGCTAATTTGTTAGCTCACTATTTTTGAAATATAGCTAAAATACATTTTAAATATTTTTACTAAATTTGCATACATAATAGCCATCAAATACAACCTACACACAATAGTGTAAATTTCATAATATAGGTGCAATATTCACATCAATGCTTATAAATTAAACTATAGAATAAGTTTAAGTATTTAGTATTGACTTGATGTTCATTATCTTCTATTATACCATGAAAAGAGTTTAACATATCGACACAGGTTTAAGAAAAGCAATGGAGATCTCCGAACCCATTTACAACAGAGAAAGCAAGATCTCCATTGCTTTTTACTGTTTTGCTATGTATGGGTTTTAACATATGCGAGACAGCTTTAAAATAAGCAACGGACTCCGTTGCTTATTTTAAAGCTGTCTCGCTATGTTAAACCCATTTAACATAGCGAAACAATAAAAAAGCAACGGAGATCTTGCTTTCTCTGTTGCTTTTGGCCACAGCTCTGATGTACTACGTAGGCATGCGCAGTACATCAGAACTGTCGCGGATGCCAGACAGCTGCGGAAGGGCAGCAAAGAGGCATTATACAATGCCATTATTTAAGAAAAGTAATTGTTTCTTTTCTTAAATAATGTCATAGTATAATAGCAATAACCCACTTCTGGGTGTGGGTAATGCGGGATTTTCCCATGGTTGTCTTTGTTTGGTCCCTCGGGACCAAACCACGCCAACCGTGGGTAAATCCCGCATTACCCACACCCAGGCGTGGGTTATTGCTATAATAATAAATTAAGCCTTTCACTTACCCAATATTTAAAGTGAAGAACACTTCTCTTACTTCTTACTTATGTAACCCTACACTCATTCGGCGCACACTTCAATGGCTAACTCAAGAAGCCATTGAAATGATAGAAAATCATTATTTTTCCACTTTGTAGATGTTATTTTTCTAGCTATTGCTAACAATCCCTGTAACAAAGGATATTGTGATCTACATCCAGACATCAAGATCTAGTCATTGTGCAATTTTCTAACCAATATGTACAAACCATATCTTCCAAAAATGTATGCAATGTGTTATATGTATTTATTTATTTGAAATTGTTTACCAGGATGCTCCAGCTGGATCAACGGAGACCAGTTTTCAGTCGAGGTCATGGGAGAAAAGCTGTGTGTACAATAACAAATTACAAGAAGCATACAATTAACAAATGGCATATATATATATATATATATATATATATATATATATATATATATATATATATATATATATATATATATATATATATATATATATATATATATATATATACAGACAATGAGTTTTTACATTTTATATTATACAGTACATAGCGGAAACACTGTAACAAAATCATACATGGCAATTTAGATGAATGGCAAGATATCATGTGAGTTAGAAGGGAGAGTCAGACTAGTAACTAGTGATATAGAATTACACATACTATATAATGCAACAGGAAAACAAGTATTAGCAGGACAGTTTAGTAAGAAACGTAGAATAAGAGGAATGTACCCCCATAAGTGGGGGGTACCAGATGTAGGAAGATAGAGGTATTTAGCAGGAGAAATTGAAGCAGGTATGGAATATTCAGCCAGGAGTAGAGCATGAGCAGAGCCAATTGTTTGTTAGATGTTCCTTGAGCATCATTTTAAATTATGATGAGTTAGCAATGTTGAGTATATGTTGGCAGATCAAGTTCCAGGCTTGTGACGTTTGTTTAAACAGAGCATTGTTGAAACTGTTATTAGCTTTTGCAACCTTTAAAAGAAATTTGTTGGTAGATCAGAATTGATCTACTATTAGAGTATGGTAGCACTAGATTTTTCAGTGCTGGACATTTATCCTGGCTGGTGTATAATGGCGTGAGCAATACTGAGTTGGTTTAGTAGTATAATGTTAGGAAATTCCATCCATTTTAGTTGTTTAAGGGATATACAGTGGTGTGATCTATGTGGGTGGTTGGAGGCAAACTTGGTTATTTTACTGTGTCAGGTCTCCAGTTTGTTAAGCTCTGATTTTCTTACATTTGTGAAGAAAGGGGAGGCATATAACAGGGTGGCTATTAGATGGGTTCTGGTTATAGACTGTTTAGATGTCTAGGTAAGAAAAGATTTGGCTCTATACAGGGTGCCTAGTTTAATATCTACCTTTTTGATTGTTAGGTTGATGTGTTTATCATATTTAAGTAGCTGTTGACAAGTTCAGTTTTGATGTTGTTTCTGGAGTATAAATTGAATGAAAAGGGACGTTGGTGTGATTTCTGATTTTTGAATATCATTAGCTTAGTCTTATTTGTACTACCTTTATACTCTACCCTTACCTTTCCCTCCATACACACCTCTACACCTATAACACCTTTTTCTGCAACCTTCCTAAATCTCATTTACAAGCCCAACTACCTACTAGCCAAATACCACAGACTAGCCCACATTACATTCTATAACCAAAAAACTAGAAAATTAATTTACTATTTTTACAAACCTCTACAACCTAAACACTCAACTCTCCCCCACCCACTATTGGATGGAGACATTCGTCCAAACCCTGGCCCACACCATACCCAGACTATAAAAAACTACAACAATGACATAACTAGGACTGCTTTACCTACCAAATCTACCTATTCACTCACTAAAGCCCATCTCAACATACGTAGTATTTGTAATAAAATTTCTCAAGTCCATGCCCTGCTAGATGTCAACCAATTCGACATCCTATGCCTATCAGAAACATGGCTAAAAACCAAGACAACGAAATCTCCCCACCTGGGTATGACATCATTAGACTTGACCGCTCTACAAAAAAGGGGGGTGGTGTAGCAATTCTCTATAAAACCCACCTACAAATCAGCACAATAAATCTGAACCTTCCCATAGTCAATAGTGCTGAAATAATTTGCTCTAAACTTCAAGTCATCAAAAGCAAAGCCATATATATAATTTGCATACATCTTCCCCCAGGAAATAACATTAATGCTCTTGAATGCATCCTTAGTTGGCTCTCCACTAATCTCCCACAAGAAACTTTAATCTTAGGTGACCTAAGTATTAATTGGAATTCCTGTAATAATTCAAACCCCACCTCCCACATAAACCTACATGGCTTCTCACAACTAATTACCTGCCCTACCAGAACTAATAAAATCAATAACAAGGACACCACTTTAGACTGGATACTTACTAACACCCCACAACAAACCTATAAAACTGGCTCCCTTCCAGACGATCTAAGTGACCACTCTTTAACTTATATTATTAGACATAAAACCAATCTAATTTTTCCAAACACATTCAAAACATTACGTTCAAAAAAGCAATTTAACTCAGAATGCTTTCAGACAGAAATGAGACAATGTAATTGGTCTCCTCTAAAATTTCTCCCTCTTAATGATGCAGTACAGTACTTCAATTCCACATTCTTAGCTATTCTAGATCAGCACACACCAATACGTACTATCAGAACCAAAGCCAAACCAGCCCCCTGGCTGACCAACAATACTAGACAAAAAATCATTATCAGAAACAAATCCTGGGCAAAATGGCGTGCCACTAAGAACCTGGCTGACCGTCAAACCTTTAGAGAATGTAGAAACAGCACAAAAAAAGCCATCCTGACAGATAAAAAAAAAACTACTACCTTCATCTACAACAACCATCCAACAAGGAACCTAAAAAATTATGGACCAGCATTAATAATCTTCTATCCCCAGGTCAATCTATTACACCCGACCCACAAAACTCTAACCCAGACAATCCCACACAAACAGCCAACGCCTTCAACTCTTTCTTCACAAATACTAATCAAACTCTTGCTAGTCACCTATCTCCTGATACCTCTAAGCTACTTCCATCTTCTGCAAATCCACCCCCCCATTTCATTTACTACCTATTCCTACTTCCTTTATCTCATCCTTACTCCAAAAACTTAAACCTACCACCCCCTCCACAGACAAACGTCCTGCTGAGTTCCAGCAAATTGGAGCTAAAGCCATTGCCGATCCCATTTCTATTCTGATAAACAGATCTATTAATGAAGGAACTATCCCTTCAATCTGGAAGATATCTCATATCATCCCACTACATAAAGGGGGAAACTCTAATGATTCTCTAACTATTGTCCCACAGCACTGTTATCCCCTATTGCTAAAATTATGGAAAAATGTATCCATAAACAACTACTAAATCACCTTCTACAAAACAACCTACTAGCTAATTGTCAGCATGGTTTTAGACCTTCTCAAAGTATCACCACTGCACTGCTCTCATTTACAAACTCCATCAACTTTAATCGCAACAAAAATAATCTTTCATCTGCGCTCTTCATCGACTTATCTAAAGCCTTTGACATGGTTAACCACCAACTACTTCTGCACATTCTGACTTCTCTTTCACTTGATCTTCCTTCCATAACTTGGTTTAAATCTTACCTAGAAAACTGTCAGCAGGTGGTACTCTGGAAAAATTCACTATTTGATCATCTTCCCATCTCTCTAGGAGTGCCACAAGGCTCCATCTTAGGCCCACTTCTTTTTTCCATCTTTATCAACGACCTACAAACAGCTATCCCAAATACTAACAGTATTCAATATGCAGATGATTCAACTATTATCTGTACATCTACCTCTCAAACCGAACTCCAGTCTCTTACCCAAAAAGCCTTTAACACTGTAGAACAATGGTTCTCTCATCGCCGCCTGCTACTTAACCCCAAGAAAATTAAACTGCTTCTCTTCGCACCAACCCGAAAGCACATCCCCTTACACTTCACTATCAGTTCCAATAACAGTACTATCATTTCTCCTGACGCTACCACAAAATTATTAGGAAGAGCAATAGATAATCTAAACCTCGACAATCATATCAACACTACAATAAAATCAGTGAACAAAAAAATAGGGACCTTATACAGAATCAAACCCTTTCTTACTCCACTTCCAAGAACTACGTTAGCCAGAACTCACCTAATCTCTACTTTACTCTATGCTTTCCCCATATACACCAATCTATCAAAAGAAAACCTCAATAAACTAGAAACATCTTACAATAGTATTGCTAGATTTGCTACAGGATCCCCTTTTAGAACCCATCACTGCCTGAACCTAAAACAACTAGGTTGGCTAGAACTTCCTAATCAGCTCGAACTTCAACAACTCATATTAGCCCACAAAACCCTGCACCAACCCACCAAAACTCCAATACTCTCTTGCCACATCGCACCTTATTATAATCAGAAACATCTACGCTCTTCAAACAAACTATTGATCAAAACAACCATATCTTATAACTCTGCAGGTGACTGCCTGTTCTCAAACTCTGTTGGAAAAATATGGAATACACTACCCTCGGATATCTCATCTCTGACTTCTCTCCCACTTTTTAAAAGCAATCTAAAACTGTATCTCAATAAAAAATGGCTATGCCCCTGTAGTAACCCAGACTAACTCTGTTTGTTTTCTTGTCTTCTTCCCTATTTTCTTCCCCTCCTATACCCTATAACTTAACAGGGGACTGTCTGTTCTCCAACTTTGTTGGAAAATATGGAATAATCAACCCTCAGATACCTCATCCCAGACCTATCCCCCACTTTTTAGACTCATCTAGACAGTACCTCAATAATATGGCTATGTCCTTGTACTAACTAGACTTACTCTGTTTTCTTTTTTTTTTTACTTTTCTTCTTCCCTATTTTTTCTCTCTACACCCCTTTCAGCTTTTCTTTACCTCTCATTACACTTTAGCATTCCTCTTATAAAATTTATATTTTGATTCTTTGTATTGTAATGATTATTGTGACATGCACATCACGTAGGTTGTAGTTTATGTATTTTTTTTTTTGGTTTTAAGATTGTAATTTGCAATTTCCTGAAAAAAAAATACTATTTGTTTACTGTTAGCTTTATATTGTAATTACTTCTATTGTAACACTTTCTTAAACCATGTAATAATCACTGAAGCTTTTCTCCCCGGGCCTCTACTGAAAATGGACATATATCCAGATAGACTAGCCCGATCAACAAATGTAAAATAAATAAAATAATAAAATAAAAATATTTGGGTTAAGTATGAGTTGGTTCTAACCAAGGTATTTTTCTATATCTGTGAAGGACTTTTGTGCTTTGGAGAGGAGCTCAGGGAGGGATGGAGCTGTATGTTGCCAGTCTGGTTTTATATTTTCATTATAACTCCAGCAAATTATTTATTTAATTCCATCCATTTTTTTGATATCATATGATGTTATGAATGCATCATATTTCTAAAAATAAAATTTCTAAAAGTGATAAATACAAGTAAAATCAAGGATTAATAGAAACTGCTTTACATTCAAAATAAAGTCAAAAGATAATGGAATTCACAAAGGTACAGTGATGTATACATCTCCATGAACATGTGACTGGAACCTTTTGGTATTTAGTACCATCCTAACATGGTGCTGCATGGTGCTCTAGCATGAAGACATGCAGCACCATGTAGTGCTGGCCCCAGCGCCATGCTGGATGCTAGTAAAACCTTTCATGAATCATTTTCCATTGACTAGTTAAATATTAACTGTCTAGTGCAACACAGTTTTAAAACTGGATGCCAAAGTTTGTGTGTTAATATTATGTCAAGTTATAATGCAATCAACATATGCAATCATAAGTTTTGAAGGATACTACAATAATATCAAAAATATCTTCTCTACTTTTTCAGTTACTGATTTGTTTGAAAAATAATGTTCCTTGTACACATATACAGTCTGGCAGCAATATCATTTTAATCAGTATCAACTGATCTCCAAATCTGAAAAAAAAAAAAACATAATTCCTTTTTATAAAAAAATGTAAGATACCTATCAAATTATTGTAATGCATCTTAATTAAAAATGTAAAATCAATGGATAGAATTGTCACCAAATATTTGGAATAATATTTTCTCTTCACTTTTTCTTGATTTTATATTTATAAGTCAGTAAAGGATGTGATAACTGATTTAATAATAAAGGTTATGCCTTTCAATTCTTTTCAACCTTGAAATATTCTCAAATCAAAACATGTAATCAGTTAAGATACTTATGTGTCCTACAGTTAATAAAATATCATAAATGCTGTATTTTAGCCTGGAAATAACTATTAATGGCAAGACCTTCAATTTCAGCATTGTTCTTGTGAAATTTTCAAAAGATTCAATGGCTATTACAAAAAGCAAAGATTACACATAATATCCTAGTTTTGTATACTGGTAAAGAATAAACAACTAGAAAAGAAGTAGTGCAATATTAACATATACTTTAAAGTCTTTAAGTAAATTAATGAGTAGTATATTAAACTGATTTGGCTCAAAAGGCATTTCTAAAGTTATAAACAAACACTTCCAATTTACTGAGTTGAAGGCCTTTCTATATCTAGAGAAATTGTATAGAGTCATTTAGATCTACATAATCTATTAATGATATTACTCTTTTAATATTACCCTTTTTTGTCCAATTATAAATCTTGGCTGGTTTTATTAATAATTTTATCACGAACAGCAATTACTCTTTTAATGTATATAAATGAAAAGATTTTATAGCTTACATTTAGTAAAGGCTATAGGTCTACAAGATGAGTAAAGGTCTGAATCTTTCCCTTGCTTAAAAATAGGTTTGTTAAAGCAAATTTCCATGAAAGAGAAATTTGATGTACAGTTTGGATTAGTTTTTTTTTTTTAACAAATGAACTATATCTTGAGGAAAATGTTAACAGATCTCTGATATAATGCCATCTAATTCTGGTACTGTTCCAGTCTTCAAATTCTTTACCTGGTCTTAAAACTACATAAAAGCCCTTTATAATTCTTCTATATCAAGCATTCTTTTTTGAGTTAGGAAGTAAAATATTTATTTAGTTCAAACTGGACACTAGTTTAGATCTACTGCTAAGCCAATGACTACATTTATGAATATTAGCATATGACTGCAATTCAATTTTCTCTAAAGCTATTTCAGTCTTATGTCTTACAACCTCTTGGTAATTCTTGGTTAAAAATATAACTAAATTAATGTTGTATTTAATTCCTCAAGCAAAGTCAACTGTGGTTGAGGAAAAAAATGAAAATAAAACAAGGATAAGGAAATGTGGCAAAAAGGCATTAAGGTTTTTTTTTTTGGGTCTACTTTATGCGATCGAAACATGAAAACCCCAAATCCAAATAGCACAACACATGAAGAGCGAACCGCGAATGCATCGAACATACTAAAGCACGAAATTTAAAACCTTGAACCGTCATAGTCGGCCAACCCACCACCCGCAAAACACTACCTACCCAAGCAGAATAAAAACAACACATACATACATACATTAACCAAAACCCTACTTCTAACCCTAAATTAAAGCACCAAAACCCTACTGCTAACCCTACACTAAACCTCACATACAGAACTATCTATGCACTATCCTTAACCCCTCCCTAACCCTAAGGTCCGTAACTACTGCACACTTCCCCTACGGAGCTATACCAAACAAACTAAATATTCCACACACACATACACTTAACAAAACCCTACACTAAATGTTACATATATTACCTACACAAAACCTTATATACACTACCTACCTATGCACTTACCTTAACCCCTCCCTAACCCTAAGGTCCATAACTATCGCACACTTACCTTATGGAGCTATACTGCAGATGGGCCAACTATGCAAATTCGATATTTTCACTTTCGAGGTTTAATTCGTTCGACGTATTCGCAGTTCTCTCTTTACATTTCACGCTTTTTGGATTCGGGTTTTTCAGCTTTCGAGCACGTAAAGTAGAGCCATTTTTTTATTAGATCATCATAATGTCAAGAAGGAATGTTCTATATTTGGCAAACAATGTTAAAATTTAACACGTGATTTATGTTCCATGTGAAGGTATAGTAATACTCTTCTGTTTACTATTCAGAATAATAAATATGCTGTTAAAACTAATCATCTTTTTTTATTTCTAAGTCCAAATGCATTGTTTGTCTGACAGCATGTACTTTTGTGCTTAGCATTCTATGTAGGTAAAACTAACAGAAGTCATGAACAGAGTATACAAATATATTCATATTATAAAACACCAACATTTGATTAATGCTTTTATCTAGACACAGTAAATTATTTTCTGGTTTAAAAATGCTTATATGAGTGCTAGGGCTGGCCATTTTGAAAACATTTTGGAAAAGTAGAAAATTATTTTGGCAGTTTAAACTAACATGCAATGTTGCCACTGGAATTAGATAATTCTAGAAAGAGAAAAACAGTCTTCTAGCTTGAAGAGCTTTAATTTGCCTGGTTATAAGACATGTCATGTGGTTTAGAGTTTGCATTTAATTGTTATTCTAATGATGTTATGTTTTTTTAATGAAATTCCATTAACAAGTTTGGAAAAGTAATCATATTTTGCCAGCAGTATGTGTCTTGAGTTATTTTTTTTAAATCATCTTACTTCACATTCTCCTCCTATAAGAAACTCAAAAATATCCCACTATCTTACCAAGTGTAATTTTATTCGACCTGTAAAGCACTTTTCATTAAGCACATAGGCTAAACTTCTTCAGGTCTGAAGAAGTTTAGCCTATGTGCTAAACAAAAAGCGCTTTACAAGTCGAATAAAATTATACTTGGTTTGATTCACTTGCTACTCGCCTTTCATTTTTGTTTATCCTGAGTTTTACTTCTCTTGCAACATATCCCATTATCTTTTCAGAGAATGCAGAAGGTATAATTTCCAGCAATTCTAAAGAAACTATACTTTCCCTAATGGCTTTAAAAAATACAAAAGCATGTTGTTATGCATAGAATGTACAGTTACTAAAGCTCATCTATAATGATCTACAAACAGGGATATTAATGCCTTATAGGACATGGCACACTTTGAATTTGCTGTCTAAGATATTATATTGATACAAGAAAATATTTTATTAGGTACTCATCCAATTAAAAGTAAGCCATTCATGTTGCAAGACATTAGACGGGAAGGCAAGTACTGGAAAATGTCGACATTTTGAAAGGGGTAGAAAAATGGAAACTGTCTGTAATGTGTTTCCTATACTCTTTGTTGCTCTGAGATCACTTGTGAACCCATGGGAGTGAAGGCAATACTTGCTCAAAACTGCAGTGCACTGTTATGGAGACTTTGGCCTGGATCAAGAAAGAACACAGCTATGATTGTAAACTCTTGCAGCAGACATTAGGAGACAAATTAGGTGCAATATCTCTAAACTACGAAGTATTACTGCCAGCTCTAGTCAGCACTTTATTGTGGTCATCACCGTTGGTATCCCATGCATCACATTGGCACAGGTACCTTAGAAAAAGTTACTGATGCCAAGAAGAACTAATACACAAAACTAATTCACCAATTTATATTCAACAATCAATAACATGACACATCAGCTGATATATTCACATCAAAAGACAATACTTTCCAAAACTTTAAATACATAACTGAATAAATATAAATATACATGTAGACATAGGTATAAATAAAAAAATAAATATTATAAGCTTTTAAAATGCATTTAATATTAATAACACCATTAACACCAGGACTTATATCAGCCACCAACCAAATTTGCCATTTAACTTCCTTACATTCCAATAAATCATTAAAATATCCTATGAATTGTGTATTATGCTCTTAATCAATTACAAAAAAAATGAAAATTTCTTAAAATTAACACAAAGTAAGGCATGCTTTGTTACGGCATTAGAAATAACCTTCTTTATTGCTAACAAACGCTTGCGTATTCTCTGTGACAGTTTTCTAGTAGCTTTGCCTACATAGAAGCTCTTACAGGAATAAGTACATAAGTAAACCAATTATTCTGATGTACAACTAAACATCTGACTGACATATAGTTTTCTAGTAATAAACCTACAATACTTACAAGAGTAACAAGAGTAAGTGCCATGTGGACCTTTACTACAAATGTTATTATTAACTTTATTATATACTTTTGCATTACTTTTTACTTACTTTTTTGTAAGTAAACCTAGAGTACAGCCAGTACTGACTACCAAATCCTGACTAACTAGTACTATTTTCCAGTTATCCCTATTTATTTGTTTAATACTATCCATATCTAAACAAACAGGCAGAAGAAAATCATTCAGAAAAAGAAGAATCATTGTCTATCACTTTCTGAATGGAAAAATATCCATACAATAGAATGGGTTTAATTTTTTCCAACCTTTTTAATTTTACGGCTTTAATTATAATGTCTAACTTATTCTTTAATTACCCCCATCTAAAAATATTTTTAACAATTCTAACACTTGAAAAAATATGTCATCAGTACTAATCAGTTTACTTCATCTAACAAACTGCCCTGTACTGACATTCCACTTCATGTGTGGAGGATTTTGACTATTATAGAGAAAATAATTATTGACAAAAGTGTCTTTCCTAAAAATGCTACTTTGGAAACACCTTTTGGCTTTATTTAGACTGATACGTCCATCAGCAAAATGAACTGTATTATATACTTCTCTACTGTCTTTGATGTTGCCTGCCACATTTGTGAATTCTGTCATCATTAATGAATGCAAACAGTAAATAATGCAAGACATTAGAGTTTCATACTTCTTATAGTAAAAGTGCGTTGCTGAAGAATCTGCTACTGTATTTAATCTCAATAATATTTCAATAGTGTCCCTGATGTGCAGTGCCCCCCCACAGTATTATAAACTTTGCTCATTAGTCTGGGGGGAGTCGAGAGGTATGAAAGCCACCCCACCCCCCACACAAACACACACACACACTTATATAAACTCATAAATTCTCCAGCATTGTGCCAGAATATGCATTGACCCAAGAGATTTGAACAAGGCATTGAAGAGAGTGCATCATCCAATGCACACAGTCGAAGAGGTTGCAGCCCTAATACTGAATGCCACATTTTTTTTTCTGTCTTAGATGTAAAAAGTTCATTTTGGTAAGTGATGCTTGACAGCAAATCCTCATTACTAACCACTTCTGGTACTCCATTTGGCAGACAGAGATTCCTAAGGATGCCATTTGGAATATATTTTGCAAGTGAAGTCTTCCAGGATGCAATGGAGCAAATTTTTGGGGGGTTATCCCTGTGCCATAATAGTAGATGATTTATTGGCTGGAGGGAATGGTGAACCAAAGCATGACAGAAACCTTAAGAAAGTTTTAGACAGACCACTTGAAGTAAACCTCAAGCTCAGCCCTCTAAAGTGCAAATTCAGACTACTTGATGCTACATACATAGGTCATTTGTTTACCAGTACAGGCTTGAGACCAGAGCCCACCAAGAAAGCAGCTGTTCTTGAGATGTGAGGACCAGGCAATGTTCAAGCTGTACAATGTTTCCTTTGCATGGTAAACTGTTTACGCAAGTTTATACCAGACTTCAGTGAGTTGACAGCGCCTTTAAGAGAGCTAATGTGCAAAAATGTTGCATGGTCATGGTTAGAACAACACCAGAAGGCATTTGAAGTCCTCAAGCAGAAAATTGCTACCCCCACCTACATTAAGATACTATAATGTGAACAAACCAGTAACTCTTTCCTGTGCTACTTCAAGATTTGGTCTTGGTAGTTATTCTTCAAGAGGGCAGACCAGTAGCCTATGCATCTAGAACACTTACCCAAACTGAGATGCAGTATGCTCAAATTGAGAAAGAACTTTTGGCAATAGTATTTGCATATTCCTAGTTTCATGATTACATTTATGGTCTAGCTATTCAGACTGAAAATGACCACTAACCTCTAGTTACTATTCTAAAGAAGCCTATGCATTCAGCCCCAGTGAGATTACAAAGAATGATGCTCAAATTGAAAAAGTACAACTTCAAATTTATCTACATGAAAGGTAAACTACTCTATCTGGCTGATACCTTATCCAGATTGTCCAGAAATACTACAGAACAGCTTGACACAGAGAATTTTGACTTTGACATAATGGCAGTGTGTAATTTTTCTACCACTAGGCTTGATGAGATCTGGTGTACCACCTGAAGTGCAAATCTATTTTCCTTAGAGAGATGAAATGTTGATGGAAGATAGCATTATTTTCAAAGGTGCTAAAACTGTTGTTCCTGCTTCCTTACTACATGAGTACATCCAGATTTTGCATCGTGGTCACCCAGGTTCTGCATCCATTAAGAGGCAAGTGAGAGAACTAGTATTCTGGCCTTCATTATTGAAAGACACTGATAAAGTGTTTCTTCTTGCTCAATAGCAATAGTACTAGACTGAATTTGCAAAGAGAAGCACTTCAGCTAAATCAAGTTCCTGAACTACCTTGGTCAACAGTAGCCACTGATATCTTTGTGGGGAACAATCAATACTACTTGGTATTGATAAACTCTTATTCGAATTGGCTTGAAACTTTCTTACTACCTAACCTAACATCTATTACTAAGTTGAAATGTCATTTCTCTGCCATGGTAGTACAATGGTACTCAATGTACTAGTCAGTTGTTTTGGAAATTTACAAGAGAATGGGACTTTGTACATGTTACTAGCAGTCCTGAATATCCACAGTCAAATGGGCTAGCTGAACATACAGTACAGAGTGCAAAGCAATTACTAGAAAGGTCAAACGGTGACAATATCAATGTCTTTTTGAATCTGTTTAATCTCAGAAACATACACATGATGATATTCTTGGCTCACCTGCTCAAAGACTTCTTTCCAGGCAAACAAAAACTACGCTACCTATTAGTTCCAGTTTATTGAGGCCTAAAGCTAAGAACAACAAAACCATCAAGGCTCAGTTATATAAGAAGCATTTTATCCAGAAGTCCAGTTGTGATAAATCGAGCAGATTTCTTTGTCCATTGAGGAAAGGAGAGACAGTGAGAATACAAAAGGTGAAAGGTTTCGACCAAAGTGGTCAAGTTAAAGGCACGCACATGTGCTGAGTCAAGATCCTATCTTGTAGAATCTGAGGATGTGAAGTACAGGAGAAATCACAGGCATCTTCTTCCTGTACCAGAATCATCATCGCAGCATTGTTCCTGTGATATAGATTCTAGATCTCTGAGTGGACCAGATGTTTTTACTATTCCAGAGTGTGTTTCAATCTCTTACTTCCATTCCTGAAGATGTTCCAAATACATCCAGTGTTGAATATTCTGTAGAGACAGCTGCAGTTGCTAAACCTAATTCCCAGTTTTATGATACGCAACATGGACATAACTGTATATATATATATATATATATATATATATATATATATATATATATATATATATATCTAGTATAATTGCATGACAAAAAACTACTTTTAATATCTGCATGCCAAATAGATTAATAACATTGCATGATCGATTTCTCAAAGAGGGAGGATGTAGATCAGAGTGTATGTGCTGTGTCTTTAAGAAGCATATCAAGGACTGAACATGCACATATAAATACTGGGCACGTGCAAGTCCCAGTGCCATTTTTAGAGTGCAGCCAGAGAGTGATCATGTATGATTGCAGTAGTTAGTTTGTATATAAGTTACTTAAGTTAAAGTCAGTAAACTTCTATCGTAATGTGTTTGTATATAATAAAGCTGCTTGAACAGAACCTACAAAGAATCTTCTATCATGTTCAAAGTAGGAGAGCGACAGTGCCTTTGGAGAATAGAGAGGTGATGAGATAACACAGAATAGAAGGCATAGTTAATAACATCACTAATCTATAGCGGATACTGCTATAATCACTGTCATACATGTAACATTGTATGTATCCACCCATAGGGCTTGTGTGACAAAATTAATCAATGGGATTCTTCCTCTTGCATCAACAATGAAAAGGAATGTGTGAAAATAAGTTATGCAGATTCTGAATCTTTGCAGTCAAGTGACCTTTGTGCAGACACACTCCCTTCCTGCAGGTGATATGTATTTCCTGCTGTCACTTGGCCTTTCTACTGTGCAAACAGAGCCACTAGCACCCAGGAATGATGGAGCAGAGGGTGCACGTGGACATGAGGTCCAGAATATGCCAGGGACACACAACCTGCCTTTGGCTGTGTGCATGTTGGCTCAGTCCATTGAACAGCTGCTAGAATAAATCATAGTTTTCTATGCACATTTAGCTGGAGACTTGAATGGTGTACGCCATGCATTTTTGTAGCCTTGGATGCTAGCTTAAATGTTTCTATATCAAGCTTTTCTGTTTGTATTTTTTCAGACCATACATAATCTACCATATCCCAGAAGCACTGTATCACATATTTGGCATACGGCATTTATGTCTTGGGTTATGTACATAATGACATTCTCAGTCTGGGTGCTTGGCTAAGGCAAGGGGAATATAAGGCCTTCTGCTTTTTCTAGATATGTATTGGTGCATCAGCCAATAGTCTCTATTCCAGTTGGTGTCAGCTCCCTGCTCTGCACAACATTCTGTAGTTACTCCACAGAAATAAGAGTAGGATTATATACTATCACCCCATGCTCACCGGAAAAAAAATCCTCACTCTGCCAAATCTTTATTGCAGAGCACAGCCATTAGTAAAAATGCTAAAACTACCACTGGTAAGAGACCTTCTGGCATAGTGGTTAAGGTCTTCACCTCCCATGCTTAAGGGGCAAATTTTGATCTTGAACTCCAGCCAATACCTGTTTGGAGTTTGCATGTTTTCCCTAGGTCTCTGTGTGGTTCTGTCCACCTCCGAAAAGCATGCTATGAATGAAGCTGTAAGCAGCAGTGCAGACTCTACATGGTGCCCTATGGGGAAGAGCTGTATACAGCAACCACTTTGAGTATCTGCTGTGCTGTACAGTATCCTTAAGACAGAAAAACATGACTCAGAGACTGCATCCCATGGCAAGGTTAGTCATTTGATGGTGTAAAATATGGCTCTAGATGATTCAGGCATGTTCACTAATGTTGCAAAATGGGTATAGGTATTTGCCAGTAATAAGTGGGTTGAGGAACAAACCTATGCGATGGACCCTTGCTAATGGTGGGAGGGGTGTATGTGACCTTATTGGCCAGTGTGTGCCACCTTGGGTCCATAAGCTAATGGCCAGGTGGTGGCCAGTTGCCCAACTTAGGTTACCTGGGATAGCTTTGTTGAGTGAAATCTAGATATAATACATTTTAACCTGCTAAAAATGAACTAAGAATTGCTACACAATGTAGGTTCACTAACAGAATGGAAC
Organism: Protopterus annectens; assembly: GCF_019279795.1. Taxonomy (NCBI): domain Eukaryota; kingdom Metazoa; phylum Chordata; order Ceratodontiformes; family Protopteridae; genus Protopterus; species Protopterus annectens. The sequence continues at coordinate 159,297,715 of NC_056749.1, forward strand.
TTAGATGTGGGTGATACTATGGTATGGAGGAAGCTGGCATCTTATGTATCCAAGAACAAGATGGAAGGGCAGTCAGCAAAGCCACTTGGCTTGGGATCTAGAGTCTACTACTCAGGAAAAGGAAAGGTTAGAAATGGTGTGGGAATGGTGGTGAGAGAGAGAGGCTTCAGAAGGCAGTAAGGGATGCCATCAGAATTATTGACTCATGGCAATCAGACTCCACCCTAATGATAGGCCAATATTCATAATCTCAGCCTATGTCCCACAGCAAGGTTATGATAGTGAAGAGAAGAGCACATTTTTACAGCAGTTGCAGGACCTACTAGATAAAGCAGGACAACATGAATTGGTTGATTATGGGCGACTTGAATGCACACATCATGACAGACAAAGCAAGATATGAGATCTGCCTATGTCCACATGGGTGGAGCTGCAGGAATAAAGAAGGACAAGCCATTCTAGACTTATGTATGGCAAATGGGTTGATAGTAGCCAACACACAATTCAGAAAGAGTCACATTCACAAGACCATATACAAGAGTGGCCAACATGCAACTCCTAATAAGGAAAAGGCATTGGGATAAAATCAGCAATTGCATCCCTAGTGAATCAGTCTTTCCACAGCAAAAAACAGTGGTTGTCACAATCAGCTGCAAACAGTAGTCAGAGAAGGCTTTATGATCAACAGAGACCAGGGTGAAGACCTGCAAGTTGACTGGACAGAAAGTATAACAGTTCAAGGAATTACTCATAGGTTCATAAGTAGGTACTAGGCTATCTGCCCGAGGGCATTTATAAGCCTAGCCAGAGTGTGTCGGCTTTTGCCGCCCCTTTGATTAATTAACTCATGCTCTGTCAAGCAGAGCCAATGAAGTGATCCCAGGATCCCACTCCAGAATCACACCAGAAGTGATTGTCAATGGAGAGTTCACTATCTACCTGGGTCCCCAGATCTCTTATTACCTCTTCTGTATTAAGGGGGCTGCCACCTATGTGGTCATTCGTGGGTGTTTCGTTTTTCCCAAACGGGATGACTATGCATTTTTTGGCATTTAGCTTGAGGCCATGACTTTGACACCAGGTGTCCATCTCAGTAAGGCCTTTTGGAGGATGTCCGTGTCAGCCGGAGAGTCAATTATGGCTCCCAGTTTGCAGTCATAGGCAAACCTGGTTAGTCATAGTCCTCCCCATAGCACCCCAAGAAGAGAATAAATTACGTGGATTTGAAGAAGAATGGCAGCATCTCAAAACAGCATGTGTGAGGAGTACATGAAAGATATGTGATCGAGCCAGGTATGGAAATAAGTTACATAAGGAAAGCTGGTGGTGGAATGCAAAACTCCAGGACGTCACCAAATGAAATATGGAGTGCAGGTAAAAGTGGGAGATAGAAAAGATGGACCAGGCTAAGAAGGAATAGTGGTTAGCTAAGAAAGGTGTTGCAAAAGCAGAGAACAGGGCATCAGAGACACTCTACCATCTTCTGGAAAGTGACTCAGTATGTGGCACAAAAACTATATCTGATTCCAAAGTAAAGACAGAAAGATAAAGAAGATAGACACCCTTCACAAGGAATGCCAGCAAGAACCTGCTCGGAAGTCCACAGGACATCAAAGGCAGTTAGGAGTACTTCCAACAACTTCTAAATGAAAAACCCCATGGGAGTGTAATGCCCCAGACACAGCACCTGATAACAGAAGAAGAGGAGTCCACCCTAAAAGAAATATAGCACTAAGGCACATAAAATCAACAAAAGCAGCAGGCTCAGACAAGATCACAGCAGATATGATAAAGATGCTGGGGGAGACAGATAAGAAATGCCTCCTGAGGGTAGTCATAGCAATGTGGACAGAAAAAGGTAACCCAGTTGACTGGAGAATAAGCATACTCATGCCAGTGTACAAGAACGAAGGGGACATCCACAACTGTGGCAGTACAGAGGGATCAAACCATGTAGCATTGCATGACAGTTCTGGAGAGGATGACTGATAAACAGATATGCAGAGGAGTTAAAAGTAAGATGGAAGATGAGCAGTTCAGATTCAGATCAAGATGTATCATAACTAACCCAATATTTGCAGTGAGACAGATTTTTGAGAAGAAGCTGGAGATGAGAAAAGAGTCCAATTGGGAATTCCTAGACTTACAGAAAGCATATGACAAGGTCCAAAGAAAGCTGATTTGGGCAGTACTGTGGTGCTTCAATGTCCCAGAAACATTAGTAAAATTAGTGCAGGCTATGTACAAAGATCCAGTGACTCAATTACGAAGAGTGTTCGGTCTCACAGAGGGGTTCCCAGTAGGAGTGGGTGTGCATCAGGGTACAGCACTGACCACACTGCTGTTCATACTGGTGATAAGATTACATTAGCAAACACTTCAGAGGGGACAGATAAACAAAATTGTTGCATGCAGATGATGTAGCATTACAGGCAAACTCAGAGCAAGAACATCAGCAAAGGATTGGGAAATGGAATGGAAAACTGAATGCACACGGTAATGTCAGCATATTGGGGAAATTAGAAGCTGAGAATTGTGATAGAAGGGAAGATATTAGAACAAGTCAACAGCTTCAAGTATCTGGGGGAATGGTTGAGGAAAAGGAAGTCTGAATTAAGAGGTCAAAGTTAGAATCAGAAGGCCTGCAGCCAAGTGGCATAGAGTGTCAGGTGTAGTGTATGACAGAAGAATGCCAAAGAAGCTGAAACAGTTTCCTATTAAGTAAGTGATTGCTTAATATACCAAATGATGTTTAATCAACAGCTAAATGTAGAAATGGCAAAATCCCGAAGACACGGAACAGCCATTTTTTTCCCAGGGGAAAAAATCACTGGGCAGTTTTCGGGACTTTGCCATTTCCGCCACTGTGGTGTGATCTTGGAGTTTGTATATTTAAGTAGGGGAGTGTGGAGGACAAAGCCCCCCACTTTATTTTGTGTTTTTTTTTTTTTTGCGGACTAGCGATCACTATTCCGTTTGTTCAGAATTTTCTGTTTTTCGTTTTTTTGGGTCGATTATACAGCATTCACTATTTTAAGCATTTGCTGATATAATATAGACCCTATGAAATATAAGGTTTACAAAACAGTTGTGCAGCCAGTAATAATGTATGGTACAGAAACCTGGGCAATAAAGGCAGAGCAAATGAGGAAGCTATAGGTGATCTAAATAAAGTGCCTGAGATGGGTGGTATGATGGACACTGTGGGACAGACAAAGAAATTGCAGAAAAGATCAAAGAGAACAGATTACAATGGTTTGGGCACATATGCAGAAAAGCAGAGAACAATTTGGTGAAGAAGATTTGTGATAGACAGGAGGAAGGTAAGAGGAGATGGGGTCATTCAGCAAAGAAATGTATACATTGTGTGAGAGAAGACCTGTGGTAGTCAGGAGGGGCAGATAACAAAGTTGCTGCATGCAGATGATGTGACATTACAGGTAAACTCGGAGCAAGAACATCAGCAAAGGATTGGTAAATGGAATGCAAAACTGAAGCCACATGGTAATGTCAGCATACTGGGGAAATTAGAAGAAGCTAAGAACTGTGATAGACGGGAAGATAGTGGAACAGGTCAACAGCTCCAAGTATCTGGGGGAGTGGTTGAGGAGAAGGGAAGTCTGAATTAAGAAGTCAAAGCTAGAATCAGAAGGCCTGCAGCCAAGTGGCATTGAGTGTCAGGTGTAGTGTATGACAGAAGAATGCCAAAGAAGCTGCAACAGTTCCCTATTAAGTAAGTGAATGCTTAATATAGCAAATGCTGTTTAATAAACAGCTAAATATCGAAACGGCAAAATCCCGAAAACCTGGAACAGATATTTTTTTTCCAATGGAAAAAAAATCACTGGGTAGTTTTCAGGACTTTGCCATTTCCTCGTTTCCTCCACTGTGATGCAATCTCGGAGTTGGTATATTTAAGTGGAGGGTGTGGAGGGCAAAGCCCCCCTACTTTATTCTGTGGGTTTTTTTTGTTTTTTTTTGCGGACCAGCGATTCTTTTCCCTGGGAAAAAAATCGCTTTTCCGTTTGTTTGGAATTTTCTGGTTTTGTTTTTTTGGGTCAATTATACAGCATTCGCTACTTTAAGCATTTGCTGTTATAATACAGACCCACTGAAACATAAGGTTTACAAAACAGTTGTGCAACTAGTACTACTGTATGGTATAGAAAACTGGGCAATAAAGGCAGAGCAAATGAGGAAGACAGAGGTGATCAAAATCAAGTGCCTGAGATGGGTGATATGATGGACACTGTGGGACAGACAAAGAAATTGCAGAAAAGATCAAAGAGTACAGACTACAGTAGTTTGGGCACATATGCAGAAAAGCAGAGAACAATTTGGTGAAGAAGATTTGTGATAGACAGAAGGAAGGTAAGAGGAAATAGGATAATTCAGCAAAGAAATGTAAAGATTGTGTGAAAGGTGACGTGTATCAGGCACTAGTGTTGAAGAAAGCAGGATTGTGGCACTTAATCAATAAAAATGGTGAAAGTTCATGTAGAAAATGGTAAACGTGGGAACGTGGGGGTTAATAACTGTGATGATATGATAGAAACCCAAATGTAACATCCACAACTACATTCCAAGGTGAGTCATGTCACAATATCTAGGCTCCCTGCCTATGTTCTGTGGTCCATGCTATGCCCAACAGTGTACATTCACTGACCTGTCTCATTTGTGCACCTTAATACCCCCATAGATGATGATGATAAATCTGCCATATGTGACTTCTATAGTACAGTAAACTTATGGAATATGTTTCATGCTATAAGTACTCGAGGCAAACACATCAGGATGTTCAATGTTGTATTAATCATGGTAGAAATCATACTGTTGACATCATGATAGCCCGTGTGATACTAGAATGTACATGTCATAGTATGTAGTTTTGTGCCAGACTCTAAGGCATACGACAACTGTGTATCTATCTCATGATGGTCTCTCATACACCAATGTTTTTATTCAGCCTCATCATCCATGGTTTCTTATTCATCACTGTCCCATCAATTTTCCTCATTAGGTGTCAAGGGCAGTGGAGGTAGATTAACAACATCTCAGACCAGCAAGACATTATACTTAGATGTCATCCCGGTGTGCAATACTGCACACGTAATGACCATCTCCAATATCTTAATGGATGCGTACAGGGGAACACCCACAAATGTATCCAGACACCTGAACTGGGATATTAGCAATTCAGAGACATGCTCTGTTATACCCTAGTTAATGTGTGTGCCTATACTACAAGCAATTGAGGAAGGCAGTATATGCATCATTAGCCATGGTTCCAAGGGGTAGTCTGTATCACCAGGAAAACAAAAATCGACAAATGATGTCTATGGAAAACAGTATCCATGTTCAAATCTCAGTAAAAAAAAAAAAAAAACACAACATTGGGGAAGGGGGCATGCTTGCTGATCAAAAATGAACTTCGACCAAATAAAAAGTCGATCATGATAACTGGCTTAAAAGTCATATATAATATATATATATATATATATATATATATATATATATATATATATATATATATATATATATATATATATATATATATATATATATATATATATATATATATATATATGTATAATGTATGTGTGTGTATACATTCATATATATATATATATATATATATATATATATATATATATACACACTCTATTTACATTTTATATACATAATTACCCAAAAGATATCCCTGTGCTATTTATCCATGAAAAACCTTCCACATCAAGGATTAGGTGTTTCAGATGAAAGAACCATAGCAAATGCTGATTAATCTGCCCAGACCTGCAAAATTGTTCCACCCGCCAAGCATGACCTGGTAGCTAAATAAATGCCAGCCTTTCTGGATGATGTATATTTTCCTATATTTAATGGGAAGGCAGGATTAAATGCTATATGGGTGCAGGTAAAGGTAAAGTGAGGTATGATAGCTCCTAAAATTGTTCCATGACTATATTGCTTACCTTGTCTTCTTAGGAACTTTATGTAATTACCAATTCTCATAACACATGACATCCAGAAACATGTCTTGGATTCAAGGTTTCGGGTCTGGACTGCTCCAAATGTCTTCTGTGTGGCACTGTAAAGTCACAGGAAAATGTACATGTAGAGATGGAAGCATCTCTGCTTCCAGTGGGACAAAGTTATTCTGCTGGCTTTTTTGAGTTATGTGTAGGGCACACATATTACACATCTAGAACCAGTTTCCTGTACAATTTATTCCTGTCAGTAAACATACGGAGAGAGAGCTTGTTTAGCAGGAATCGCACGTGACACCGTGTTGATTTCCTCCTTACTGCACAATCTCCAAGTCACAAGTCTTCGGCCATCAATATTCTCTGTAAACAACAGTATTTGTAGCATGTTTCTCAGTTAACAGTAGAAATATTGTGTGAATTCCATCAAATTTTATTTTTACCACACAAGTGCACAATGCCACTCAGTTTGGTTATGGAATTACAACCAGGATGGCAAATTGCAGTGACTGCTTGCTACCAGAGATTCATTTTCAACTTCCAGTACTTGCAAATGTCCACAACTTCAGTGTAGTGCTTTGTACACAGTCTATATTGTTTTGTAATCTGCCCTTCCTATTTCGTTAATAATGTTTCAGACAGGCTGTTTGAAATATATTAAAATGAACTAAAATGAAAACGTGGAAAGAAGCATCTGAGAACTGCTAAATGTGGGCATTTTTGTGACACTGCAACATCTCCTGCTTTGCAAACTTTCTGTTTTATTATTTTCCAGTAACACGTCAGTGGGATTTATGAGTGCACATATACATTAGTCTGTGTGACATGAATAGCAATGATTTACTGTGTACAGAGTATGCTGCAGATTTCACTATAAAGGCAGGTTGACAAAAGTTAAGTAATGTCAATCCTGCTTAGAAATATGCATTAACTACTGTAACTTTGCCAAAGTTAACCTGCCGTACAACTGGATCTGCCGAACCGATTGCAATGCAAAGCTTTTCCCTAGCATGATATAACTATTGCCAAAGATCATTGCTGAAGATGAAAAAAATAAAATACATTCTGAGTTTTCCTGAGCTGACTATCTATGACTGAATGTAGTTGGTTGCCGTGAGCTGCAGAATTGCTTTATATTCTATATTCAGCATTATGTTCTTCGGTGCTAGGAGCTTGCTGTGCTCTGTTTCTCTGTAACAACGTGTCATATAACCCTTGAAAAAAGGTAGTCAGTCATGAGATGAATGACGCAGTACAGCTCTTACTGCTTTACCATACCTACACTGCTGTTACCTGTCTTGACTTTTGACATTCTGCATATTCCACTCTCATTTTCTTTTTATCCATCCTTGATTTGTATGTTCATTTTTACAGCTGAGTAGTTATCAGCACTCAGAAGCTCTGCTGCACTCCTGAACTCATTTAATGTACAGTGAAACTGTTTAATACCGAGTAATTTCTGTCATACCCTGTACTATACAGCCTTCAGAATGTATGAAATTCTTATCCACAAAAATGCCATCAGGCTACTATATTCATTCCGTTTTAAATAAAATGAATGGTAAACTCAGATTAAAGATGCATGTTTCACCCTTGTTTAGTTTGCTTGCAGCATGAGTCCAAGTTCTCTCCTTATCTAATAGATGGCTACCATTCAAATTTCTTCACTTACCCTGCAGCCTGTAAATCTAATTATGCCACTACTGAGCTTAGATCCACAGGTAAATAATCCATTTTAATTTCAACTTATCTGGTCACTTTGCAGGATAAAATTCTCTTTTAATGCTAAACAGCACTGATGCTATAGACAGCATGCAATGAGTCATTTTAATAGGTTTGAAAAGGAAACCTCTTTGCAGAAAAAAAAATAGATAAAAACTGCTTCAAGATGTTACCTGTAAAGCACACTTAAAAATACTGTGTTAAGTAATTCATTCTCAGTAGCAATGCAAAAGGGATAGGGAAATCTAACCTTACCTTTTCAGCAATATGTCAGCAAAATACTCTTTATGTCCAATAACCAGTTATGCTTTTGTCTTAAATACAGGCAAGTCCCACTGAGTTCTAAAACCTCCTGTCAGATGCTATCTTATCCTGGTTGTTAACAGATCAGGTTTGGAATTACACCATATGCTTGAGACATAAAATAAAAGTGAATAATTAAAAAATGTACGCACTACAGTGGTATATGGAGGAGAGCTATAATTGTATAGGAAATAAGCAGCAACATCTACAAAACAGAACCTTTTTTTTAAATATATTAATGTAACAAGAAGGTCCAAACCTTGGCCAACAGGGAAGATGCTTCAATAAGAATAACAAAGTTTGACTGAACACACATTTGTTCTTTTTTTCTCTCTAAGGAGGATAATGTTAGGGATAGTCATATTTTATTTAATAAGGATAAAGGTATTAAACTGATGAAAGATTATTCTTTACAGAATGGATATTCTGCACCTTATTTCACATCAGTGTTGGGTAGGTGGCTACAATGGAATTATTACCGATTATTGTGCTTTTTAAGGCAATGTCTGAAATACTAAAGAATGTGGCAATGTGTGCATACCATCATTCAGTTCAATAACAGTGACTCACATGTCAATGAAGACACACCATAATAAAGCTTTTGTATCTTGTAATAAGTTTTGCTGATTGTGTAAGGTCTACTATAAGGGCTTGCTTTAAGCTCATAGCTTATCCTTATCCCTTCCTAACTTACAACAAGCCTTCCACCAAAATTCCCTCCCCACCCTACATATCTGAAGAGCAGGTCCTCAAAGCCTTGTTCAAGGCAAAACAACACAGCCTCTATGGGACCAGATGACATTGCAGGCTGTTTTCTAAACAGGCTAAAACATGAACTAGCGTCACAACTAAGTACCCTTTCAATCATAGCCTAACCACAGGCTTTGCTCCTGTGGAATGAAAAACAGCAGCAGTTATCTCCCACCACAAATGTGGCCTAGCAGCAGACTCGGGGAATTACAGACCCATAAAGTCTAACCAGCCTCATCTGTAAGACCATGGAAAGTATCATTATGTACCTTATAAATAAAGACATAGGTGACTTCCAAATCCTGGATCCTACCCAATTTAGCTTCATGAAGGGATTTCTTTGAAAAATGACCAAGGTCATTGATGAAGACAAATCTGTGCACAAAACATACCTTAGTCTGACAAAGTCTTCTGATACAATACTACATTCAGGCATTACCAATGCTTAGCAAACTGAATGTAAACTTCTTCGTTGTAAGATGGGATGCCAGCTGGCTCACAATCCAGACACACACTCTCAAAGTGGGTGACTCCACATTAATTAGAAGACCCGCTACCAGCGGGGTGCCACGTGTCAATGCTGGACACCCTACTGTTTGGTATATACTTCTCAGAAGTTCAGGTCAAAACTAAAAGGTTGTCGCTGACCAAGTTTGCAGATGACTGCAAACTAGGTGCAACCACTGAATCCCCAAATTATGTCAATATACCCCAGGAGGGTCTCATGCAGACCAATGACTGGTGTATTAGTCACGGTCTCAAACTGAATGCAAAGAAATACATCATTATTCCCTTTGGCACAAACAAAGTCCCATCACACTATCAAATCAACAACAACAGCCTAAGTACCTATGAAGTGGTAAGGGACTTGGGATCACATGTTGATTGCCACCTTAATTTTGACCATCATGTGTCCACTGTAGTAAGGAAAGCTTTCTACGCAGCATACTTAATTAGTAAAGGCATCACCTCAATAGCAAAAGACGTTATAGCTTCATACTCAGCACTTACCTGTCCCATAATTGAGTATAACGCCCCGTTTGGCATGTACCGTACTAAGCACCAACAGCAATTAGAGAGACCTCAGAGGTTTGTAACAAAAAAGATCAAGGGCCTCCAACATGTGCCTTACACAGACAGACTAAAGTCCCTGTCACTATACACTGCATCATATAGACTTCTTAAGGGAGACTTATGCCTGGCCTACAGAGCAATCTACACAAACCTAATGAAATTGCTGCATATCCGTAAATCAAATGGGACTAGGGCTACCCACTCCAGGGACCTAAATATGGCCTGTGACTTAAGTAGGACATGCTGGATGGACAGATTTATCTCCCAGTGACTGCTGTGTCTTTGGAACAGGCTACCATTTAATGTGAAGCAGAGCATCTCTATGACGATGTTCATGAGGAACCTGGACGAGTGGATGGGGCACCATCAAGTCTTGCTGGGGATAGAGCCCACAACCTTCCTGGACATGGATAGTAATCATTAAATGCAATCTTGGATACTGACTAACATTTCTATGGTGTTATACTGGAATGAAACAGCTAGGTTTAAAATGACCTTGAGGTCGGTAGCCTAGTAATGTCCTATGATACTATGATTGCAAGAAATTCACAATTGTAGCTTTTCTCTCTGTTGCATCCATTGTTAAATCTAATGTTAAATAAATAAAATAAAATAAATAAAAATATTTTTCATATTATTTATTTATATATTTATTACAGTTTGATGACCGGGGAAGTTCACTGGGCCAGAAAGAGCCCGTTTTCAGTGGAGGCCCATGTAGAAAAGCTCCACAAACTGTAACAATAGCAGTAATAACAAGAACAATAAAAAAACAATAACAATGAGTACAGCAAAACAGAGCACATTACATATGCTGGCAGTGCAATTAACAAGTATGTAGAAATAAGCATTATTATGCATTGAAGCTGTAGAGACAGTGGACATTATTGTAGAGTCATTAGTGGAGTACATATTCTAGCAAGCACAATGTTTATTAGATAAGTATATAATTGTCAAGTTCAGAAGAAAGTGAGCTCAGAGGAGTGGGGAGGGGATCAAGTGGGGGAAAGTAAAAGAAGAGGAGTGGGGAGGGGATAAAGTGGGGGGAAGAGCAGGGGCATATCCATTTGGATGATAGGTAGGAGTGTAGAAGATATTTAAAGTTGATGAGATTAGAGATATTTTGAAGTGAGCAGGGAAGACAGTTCCATAGTTTGGCAAGGGAGTATGATAGGAGAAGATGGCCAGGGGGTCAGGAGGGTTTATGTATGTTTAGGAGATTTTGGTTTTCTGATCTGAGTGAGCAGTTTGGAATATAGGGGGTTAAGGTGTAGGAGAGAGCAGGGCAGTTGGATGAGGTAAAGATGAGTTTTTGTGTGGTGGTGAGTTTTAGTGTGTTAAGGTAGTTTGGTAATTGTAACCATTGTAGACAATGGAGGGAGATACAGTGATGGGAAAAATTCTTGGAGTTGGTGGCAAATTTGCTGATTTTATTGTAGCAGGATTCTAATTTGGATTGTAAGCCAAGTTGGAGGTTGGTAAAGAGTGGAGCTCCATATGTGAGAGATGGGAGAAGGTAGCAGGAGGCTAAGGTTATTCTAGTGGAGGGAGTGAAGTAGTGATTGTGTCTGTAAAGGAGCCCTAATTTCTGGTGTTTTTTTTTAATGGCGGTTTGAATATGTATGTCAAATTTTAGATGTTGGTCAATGATGACTTGGTGTGAGGTACTATTTCAATGGGGGTATTATTTTGACTGAATATGGAAAAGGAAGAATAGTTAAAGGAGGAGGTTCTAGAGGGTGTGAAGATCATAAGTTTTGTTTTGTTTGCGTTAAGGGCAAGGTGATGATTGTGCATCCAAGTTTCAGTTTTGGTAAAAGCTGTTTGGGTTTTTAGTAGCAGGTCAGAGGGGGGAGTCAGCGGTGCAGATGCTTGTAAAATCATCTGCATACTGGATAAGGGAGGTATTGGGGATGCTGTGGTGGAAGTCATTAATGAATATATTAAAAAGTAGTGGCCCAAGGACAGAACCTTGGGGAACACCAGTAGGTGTATAAAGAAGTTGTTTCCACCCTTATGGAGTGGGATGAGAAAAGCTTGTTTCCAAATTGAGGGAACATGGGATTCTTGGATGGATCTATTGATTAAAATGGAGATTGATCGGGCAATGCTGTCGGCAGATAGTTTGAGATAGAGGGGTAGTAAGTTGTCTGGTGCATTGGAGCAAGGTTTTAGCTGAAGAAGGAGTTTTTTTATTGTGCTTGTGGGTACAGGGTTGAGCTTGAAGGTGGAGGATAACTGTACATTATCAGTTGGGAAGGAGGAGGGTGGGGAGGGTGAACTAACTGGGGGTGAGGGAAGGTGGTGGTTAGTTTAGCTATGAATTCCACAAAAAAGGAGTTGAATGATGTGGCAGTGTCTAGGTCAGACAGGTTAGGGCAAGGGTTATCTTTGTTACCAGGATGGAGGAGAGAGGAGATAGTGCTCCAGAACTGTTTTGGGTTGGTGGAGTGTTTCAATTGGAGCTTGATGTAGTATTATTTGCGATCTCTAGTTATTAGTTAGTTTTTTTGCTGTATTATGGAGTTGTTTGAATTCCAGTAGGGTATGGGGCAGTTTGTTGCTATGGTATTGTTTCCATTTTCTATCGCTAAGGTGCATGGTCTGTTTGGTTTCTTTTGATAGCCAGGGGGAGATTTTGGATTTGACCATTTTGGTTCTGATAGGAGCAAGGCTGTTGAGAAGATATAAAAAGGTTTTGTTAAAGTAGTTGACTGCATTATTGAGGGGCAAGGTTTTTAGGGGGGCTCAGTCAATAAGTTTTAGGCAGTCATTGACAGTTTGTGGGTTAAAATTAGAGAGGTTGCGGGTTTGAGCATAGTGGTGTTGCTTATGGAATGGATAGGGGTGCCGGTCAACAATGGCTGGTAGGTGGTCACTGATAGGGTCAGGTAGGGTACCTGAAGTAGAGATAAGGTTAGGTTGGGATACTAAAATCCAGTCAAGAATGGAGCCAGAGTATCCATCTTTGTTGGGCCTAATGGGAGAATTAATTATCTGGGAGAATTTAAAGAAGTTGATAGATTGAGAGGGGGGTTGAGAGATGATGGTAGACCAATTGATGTCTACATCACCTAGGATGTAGGTTTCATTGCTGATATTTGAAGAGAACCATGATAGGATATCTTCAAGTATTGGAATATTGTTATTATTATTACTAGGGGGGATGTAGAGGGCAGCTATGCACACTGAGTTGTAGTTGTTGATTTATAGGTAGGCTATAGTTATTTCAGAGTTTACAAATATAGGAATAGAGTTAGTGAATGGGGTAACTGTGTATGCAGTGGAGTAGACTATGACTATGCCACCACCTTTTTTATTGGGTCTATCATTACGGATCATTTATAGCTGGGTGGTAATATTTTGTTATCTTTTATGTATGGCTTAAGCCAGGTTTCTGAAATGGCAACACTATCTGGATGACTGTGGGAGAGCCAGTCATGTAGGGAAGGTATTTTATTATGAATGCTTTCAGCATTGATTCTGACAAAGCAAGTTGGCTTGGGTTTACCTGGGTGTGAGTGAAAGGTAGTTTTGGTGGATTGGGAGTTGTTGGGGCCGGGGTTAGGATGGATATCACCTGAGAGACATATGCAAAATTGGTATAGGAGGTGTATGATGAGGTCAGTAGCTGATTGAGGTTTAAGGTAGTGATAGCAAGTTGGTTTGTTACAATAAGTATTGCAGGACAGGTGGGGTGAGCATGGGATTGGAATGATTTTAGGCTTATATAGCAAGGTAGGGTTGAAGGAGTAGAATTCAGGAGAAATGGATGAGAATGATGGTATATTGATGTGTGGGAAGGTAGTTGTTTGCTGTGAAGGTGGGGTAAGTGGGATCTGTAAGTTGAGTTAGGTGGGTGAGGGTGGAAAGTAGTGCTAGGAAAGCTATGAAGTACGGGTGTGGTAAGGATTGGGACATGCTGATTGCTGGCAGTGTTGTAAGGTGGTATGATGTGTATGGTGGGTGGAGATTGTGTTGATTAGGTAGTTGGAAATTGTAGGAGGAGTTAGGGATAGATAAATGTGGAGGTAGTGGGGGCGGGTGGGAAATGGGGGCAGGGAGAGAAGCGGAGTGAACGGAGTGGGCAGAACACCCCCAGTTGACGTGAACAGAAAAAAAAGTATCAGTTGGAGCAGATAGGGACTGCACTCAGTTTGTAATGGAATAACATGTAGATCTGTAGAGTGGGGAGCAGATAAGTAAGAGAGGTCCGGTAGCACTTACTTGCAGTGTACTTCATCAGGTAGAGGTGCTGCAAGAGTTTTGTAAGGGCCCTGTAAGGAAACCGAACAGCAGGCACCTAGAGAAAAATGAACAGTAATCCTGTTCAAAAGGGGGGGGGGTAATGGAGTTCTGCTGCCACCTACTGGCAGAAATACAGGGTTGCCGTAGAGTGGGAATGAAGGAGGAGTAGTCCCTGTGAGTGTGCATGCTATCAGGGTGTATTGTACTGTAACAAGACCTGGGACATTCTTAAAGGCATAATACACTGGTTATGATCAAGGCCTAATTATGGTCTACTGTATTATTCCTTCTTTTTAGCTGTTTAATACATGATGCCTTTAACTGCATCATTTTTCAGAGACAGTTGGTGTAGCATAATCAGGTTAAGAGTAAATGGTTTACATTCATACAGTGTACATTTAGAAGATATCAGAACAAATCAGCATCAATGGAATATGACCCATTTGCAAATAATTATATTAATTCAATACAATTCAATATCATCTGATCAGTTAAATGATATTAGCTGTAAATGAGTCGTATCCAACAATCCAGTTGATACTGTGTGCCTCTGAGAAAGTCATTTAGCTAAAAATTGCCCCCAAGTTTCTTGTACCTACTGAGATTATCAGATGAATAAACATTAAAATGGACCTGAGGAATTCATAAATTAAACCAGAATAATCCATTGTCGCCTACAGACAATCCATTCCAAAATAAAAAATTAACTTTCATGAGAACAATAAAAACAGGACATATCAAAGAAGGGTCTTATTTATATTTATGTTAGAGTGGGTTACACAGCTTATCACAAAAACTGGAAATACTGCATGTATACATTATAATACTATAAATATATGCTATTATAGATATATTATACATTAAGTCGTAACTGACAGTCTTTTAGTTCAGTTTCTTACTTCTGATTCCCCCTAAGTAATAAGCTTCACAATACTGATATAGTCTATACCATCTTGTACAATTATTCTGTTTATCCTTGACCATCTTCCAAATGACTACTTCAGATGAATAACACCAATCTTATCAGAAAGTGTCATAAGCCTTCTAATGCCTGATTTATCAATATTCTACACCTTCATTACCCCATATACCCCAACAAAGCAAAGTAGCAATCTAAATTGCCTACTATCTTTCCAACCATTTGCCCTTAACTGCTACTTTTTTCCTCTTTTTTCCACCTAACAAGTTGTTGGCCACTGTTTTTAAGGTTACATGACACTTCCCTAGATGTTTTTTGTCCCTGCTTATGCAATGAGACCACAGATACCATCTTCTAATCCTCTAACACTTCTGACATAATCAATGATCTACTGAAGATTTCCATCAGAGATCCATCAACAGGCTGAGAGGATTTCTGATGACTATTGGAGATTGCTCATCTGGTCCTACAAGTTATCTTCCTTAGCACAGCTAGTTCTCTCAAACCAGCTCCACCTCTGTCCTGATTTCTGCTCACTGTTTCTTGCATTCTGCACCACTTTCCTTGTTTGCCTTTAAGAATGAAGCAATGTATTCACTCAGTACCTTTACTTGTTCCCATCCTTTTCTGATATCCCCTCTAAGCTATGCTCAACCAGACCAGTTTTGTCCACCTGCTTTCATACCAACATTTACCTAAAAAGCCTTTGATTTATTTCCTCATCCCTCCTGCTCTGACTAAACTTTAACCTTTAATACCTCATGAAACTTCCAAACAAATGAAAATAGCTGCAGAAAGGCAAAATAATAAAAAAAAAATGAATGGCTAAAAACACAAAATGACTTTATTACATAAAAATCCAACTGGTAAGTGCTTTCATTCCCTTCATGGAACTTCTTCAGACCAAGTTTTATAATGAACACACTTATTTAAATATTTAATAACAATAACATGTGACACAAAGCACTTAATGCCTTAACACTTTCCTTCTAAGAGCAACTTTAAAGTTTTCCCTATCATTTAACCCAGGGTACACACATGCATTCAGCCTAATTTGATAACAATATTCTTTCCAATCAAGTTCATCTTCTGCATCAAACCTATGATCAAAACCATTGACTTCATCAATTATTACAAATTTAAAGCATGCCTTATTTTTTCTAACAAATGTTTTTGCTTAACATGTTTTTTCAAGGCATTGCTTACATCAGTCTTGTCTTCTGCTCTTGTATGTTCATTCACTCATGTAGAAGTCTCTACTGGGTCTTCCATTATAAAATGCTGGACATAATTCACACAATTCCATGTATACCACATATTTGGAACTGCAATAATACAAATTATTCGACCTAATTTCAAAGCTTCTTGCTGTCACTACAACATTCTTAACTTCTTTCATATATTGATATAACACAACTGTTACATCTTTTCATCCCCACTTCCAAAACATCAGGCATACTTGAGCATAAATTCCTTTTCTTAAAAAAGCCTTTTAAACTCTTTCCTCTTTTAGAGACAAGGACAGGGTTTCCCCTTATAACATTTTTAATTTCTTGAAAATTCATTGAGAATCTCCAATTATTCTTGATTATCCCTTTGATTTTACTTTCATCTACTGAATTGTCTAAAACACATGCAAAGGAAAAATAATTTTCATTTTCTTATGACTTGCTATTTACATTCGCTACCTTATGCTCCCTTACATTTTTTACTTCCATTCAGGAATTGTTAATGATGTCATTGGGGTACCACCTTTCTTGAAATTTCCTTTTGAGTTATTTACATTCTTTTTCAAAAAATACTGTCTCATCTGTTAAACTGCTTATTCTGGTCAATTGCCCCTTCACTATTTTTTTTAGGTTAAACTTATGCATGCTATTGTAGTGGAGATAGCTGTTACTTTGCACTTCCTTTTTATAAATCTTAACTTTTAAGGCATCTGTACACATCCAGGTCTAATAACTTAATGTTGTCAACCAAAGGTAACTTGTGGATTCATTCCCATGTTTAATAAAATCTAAGAGTTCTTTTTCAGTACCCTCCCAAATAAAAAAAAAAAAAAAAAAAATCAAAAACCGATTCTAAAATAATTTATTTTCCCAGTTCATCAGGACAATATTTGCATAGATGGGGGTCATAGCAGCTCCCATAGCTACATCATTTTTCTGTCTGCATATTTCATTATTATAAGCAAAAAATTATATGATAAAATAACATCCAACATTTCTGTGAACAATCTCACTTGCCTAGTATTAAATAATCCTGAAGTATGAAGCTCCCTATTCACCATTTCCAACCCTTCTGTATTTGGTATAACTGTATATAATGAAGCAATATCTGCTGTAACCAACCACATGGAATCATCTATTTTCACATTCTTCACTAAACTTTTAAATTCAAAGGAATCTTTAATATAAGATTTACTTTGTACAACCAACTTCTGTAAATATTTATATACGAAGATGACTAGAGGTTTCATCTTACTGCCTTGACTTGCTACCATTGGTCTAAAATCAGGGCAATTCAGGTCTTCATGGATTTTAGAAAGTCCAAAAATCATTCCCAGGTTGGGTTTTTCTACTCTAAAAAACTCAACTGTTTCTTTGTCAATCAAATTATCTAAAACATTCTTCTGTACAAGCATCAACTCCTCCATATGCTTTTTTAACAGATGCCCATGTTGTTATTTGGTAAAACTTGTCATTATTTAGCATCAAGGTAATTTTTTCTACAAAAAAATGTCATATTAAGCACCACAACTGCATTGCCTTTATCTGCTTTCGTAATATACAGCTTAGTGTCATTTTTTAACTCAAACAATGCATTTTTTTCTTCTTTCTTTAAATTATAAAATGCAGGTTCACTTTTGTCATACAAGAATTTAATCACATTATTCTCACATTACCAAAAAAGCTTCCAATTCTGGACTAAGAATTGGATTAAACATGCTACGTTTTCTAAATAATGCTTTTTCCTGAACATTATTATAATTGTTAGTCTTTAAATAAACATTTTAAATTTAATTTTCTGACAAACTCTCTAAGTGCATTTATGGTATTTATCAAGTCAGCCCTACCAGAAGGAACGTCAATCTCCTGCTTAATACCATAATATGGTGTTTAACACCACATTAGACAAATTAATAATTTTAAATGAGTCAGTCACAGTACCTTGGTTCAATGGTTGTAACTGTTGTTCCACTTCTTTCCTTTGTAATTCTTTTTGCCCTGAAATCCTTCTTGCCATCTTATTTTTTTTCAGAAGACATTTCCTTTTGTTGATTGGTTCCCCTCTTGTTGCTGTGGTTTCTGGGCTGCTACTGAGCCCAAAATTTCATACCTGTCCCTCCATCCTGATATACATCCATGTTTGACAATTTCCTTTGTTGGACTTGGTGCTAGTATTTCTATAATACTTATTTCCCTGTCTTTCTTTTGCAAATTGTTTTTTTCTGTTTTCAGTCACATAATCTACTGACTCCACTTCAGAACTCATTCTCCTGCGTTTTGCAGTACTATTCTGCCTAGCAACATTGTTGTCCCTTCCTGTGGCTCCTCCCACATTATTCTCTTCATTAGTTTGAATGGCAGCAGATTCAGGACACTCATTGCTATTGTTAAAGAAACAGTTCACCCCTTCTTCATAATCCTTTCAGTCTCTTGCAATTTTTTCATTTTATGTTTATTTTTATTCTCATTTTCAGCTGTAACTTTATCCAGAACCCTAGACCATTTAGCTTCAAAGTTGCTTGCTAAAATGGTATTTTTGAGCCTATTATAGCTCAAAGTAATAATATTATTCAGTGTATTTATAGTTTTTGTGTTTACTTCCAACAATAGCCTCACATAATGAAGTCCTGTACTTTCATTTGGGGCATGCCAAACATCTAAGAACTCTTTAGAAAAAATGTCTCCTACAGGTGCACACTCTTAAGCCCCTAGGTACTCTATTTGATAATAAACAGGCTTCAAAAAATAAAGTGTCCCACTGTAGTCTGTTATATTTCAACACATTTTTTTTCTAATGTGTTGAATTCATCACCTACTGACAATTCAATAGCAACATTGTTGTTCATCAAATTAGGTTCCAATAAAAATGGATTATCTGGTCCTTTGAGACAATCAAACAACAAGTTGTCTGTGGGCTAAGACGCAGGTGTAGTGCTATTAAATCTTTTTGGAATAGCACCCAAATTTGAATGTCCAGGAGCACCCACACTGCTAACAGGATTCACCCTTTCAGACTGGGAAGCCACTTTTTCCACCAAACCTCTGCCATTGTCCAACATTTAATATTTAGGTGTTTCATGTAGAGTAAATCCTGATGGCAGCAACAAAAAACTCAAATTTAACTAAGGTTGGGGAGCCAAATCTTTGTTTGCAAAAGCCATAAAATCCAATAATACCTCATGAAACTTCCAAACAAACTAATGAAAAAAGCCTTAAAAAGGCAAAATAATAAAAAAAAATAAATGGCTAAAAACACAAAATGACTTTATTACATAAAAATCCAACTGGTAAGTCCTTTCATTCGCTTCATGAAACTTCTTCAGACCAAGTTGTATAATGAACAAACTTATTTAAATAAGGTTTGATCACAGGTTTGATGCAGAAGATGAACTGGATTGGAGAGAATATTGCTGGCAAATCAGGCTGAATGCATGTGTAAACCCTGGGTTAAATGATAGGGAAAACTTTAAAGTTGCTCTTAGAAGGAAAGGGTTAAGGCATTAAGTGCTTTGGGTCACATGTTATTGTTATTAAGTATTTAAATAGGTTTTCTCATTATACAACTTGGTCTGAAGAAGTTCCATGAAGGAAATGAAAGCGCTTACCATTTGGATTTTTATGTAATAAAGTCATTTTGTATTTTTAGCCGTTCGTTTTTTATTATTTAAACTTTAACCTTTCCTACCCTACCATCTAATTTGCCTTTCTGTTAGCTTTCTTGAACTGTGCCTTCCATAGGAAATAACTTGAAATCACAGAAAAATACTAGGAAAGCTATCTGGATATTATTTTACCTTAAATCTTAAATAAATAATAAGTATTCAAAATGGATATTTAAAAAAATACAGTAAAACTCAGAACAGGAATTATTTTTTTTTTTATAACTACATTACTTTTGTATGGTAAGACACGTCATGAGGAAAAACTCTGACTGACTTCTTGCAAATAAACATACATCTAGATCAATTAACATGATTCAAACAGACTATAACAGGTTATCAGTGCATATTATATACGCAGAATAGCAAAGTACTAGTTGCAAAATGGAACAGGGAAGTTGAAAAAAAATTGCACTTTGACCAAATGCAGATAAAGAGAAGGTAATACAAATGTTGAAATATGGGATTAGTGAACCATTTTGCATTTCATGAACTCCCTAACTAATACGTGAGGACATGCTATTATAGTGGATGTAGATGGAGCAGGTGTATATTTGAGGATGCAAAGTGGTATGAAGATCGACTATAGATACATGTGCAAACAGCATTGAAAGGTTTGAATCCATGGACCTACTGCACTGTCACTGACAGTATTTGAAACTTAGAGCAACCTATGTAAAAATATAGACAAAAAATGTAGGGAGGAATATGTTCACCCATGAGTACCAATGAAATATAATTAAAAGGGGAAAATAAACTTTCACTTTATTACAAACTCTTAAGGAGTAAATAATCACCTACACTACAATATTCAAGAAATACTGGAGTATGGACATAGGGAGTCAACTTTCAGATGACAGATGGGTAGGCTTCTGGGAATAGAATCCACTACACGAGTTCCACTCTTACTTTCCACCCATTTTAAGTTAATCAGCAAATGGCAGACTACAGCTATCAGACTTAAAGGTAAGCTAATGCATGTTTGTAATATAGTATATCAGACAAGTCATGTTCATGTGATTAAGGAATATTCTACAGCCTACTTTGGAATTACATGCAAGAAGCAGCCATTGTGGCATTAATACAGTTTCTTCCAGAAAATACTAATGTTGCTATGAGGACTTCTAACCGTGGATCAGGTTTTACATTCCCCAGTTAATGACTGGCTGATGCAAACATTTCTACTAGTACTGGCCCAAGTTGTTGTGAACTGGATGTTTGCACAGCAGATCGTTAGACAAATCTTTCATGCACATGAGAAAAAGTTGATGGAAACCACATTTTCATAGAAGCCTGAAGAAGGAACAGTGAATAATAGTTGTTTATAGTTATCATTGTTGCCATCCTTTATGCAACCTTTTAACTCTTATTACTGAATGAATAGTTTATATATATATATATATATATATATATATATATATATATATATATATATACATATATATATAGGTTTACAGACATAATGTTGAATGTCATAATGTCTAATAGTCATTTGGTTGAAAAGTAACATCTCATCCCAAAACATTGAATTATCAAAATGTCTACAATCATTTCATTGAAAAAGCAATGAGATCAACCCTAGCACTTTGCAGGGGGGCTACACCCCCCTTGCACCCCCCATGTGGGGGGCTGCACCCCACACACTCCTGACTTAAATATATCAACTCTGAGATTGCACTACAGTGCAGAAATGGGCAAATTTGATAATTTCAATATTGTGTATTTAGTAATTTTATTTCAACATTTTGATCATTGAATACAGTGTGTTCAACCAATTCAGTTTCAACCATTTAGCATTCAACATTATGTCGGTAAACTATATATATATATA
The DNA here is from genome assembly GCF_019279795.1 of Protopterus annectens. NCBI lineage: Eukaryota > Metazoa > Chordata > Ceratodontiformes > Protopteridae > Protopterus > Protopterus annectens. The sequence goes on from NC_056749.1 coordinate 159,319,434, forward strand.
TATATATATATATATATATATATATATATATATATATATATATATATATACACACATAGATATAAGCACATAATGACAGTTAATGTCATTGATAATGACTGCTGAGTTTTTTATTCTCTTTTATAAAATCATATATTCTACAATTTTTGTTGTACAGTAAAGCAATTTGATTTAAAAAAGATAAAACAATGAACCATAGACCTAAAAGTGTCATCAATGGAGCAGCTAAATTATAGTACAATCTGTAGTTGAAATTTATAAATCACAGCATACACTTCCTAAAGATGCAGTTATTCCCTCAGGTTTTATGGATTGCACTAGGTGTGTGATTTTTCCTAGAGCTAGGAATTGGGCATCTATCTACTGGTTCTCCATTCTGTACCAGATATAAATTCTGAAAGGTCCACTGCTAAAAAGAAACAAGCAGTAACAATCAACATACAACTGTTCAAAGGTGGCCATCTGATTACTGCAGTACACACTAATCAAAAGAAAAATAAAAAGCATTCATGCTGGGAGTGGCAAGTGCTTCTACACTGTTCATAGGGGAGCTGTATTATACAGACCTCTGGAACTCTGCATATACTAACTCAGAGGTCACGTAAGTTTGGTGTTTAAGGAAAACTGTCCTACTTCTAAAGTTCAGTGAAAGCATAGCACACAGTAAGAAAACAACTGATAAAGGAGGAGTTGAGTTTTATGTATGTAACATCACTCAGTAAGGGATACAGTGATGTAAAGCTCTGCTCTTGATTAAAAATCTTTGATTATGCAATACCTTGCATTGATAAAATAGTGTTAAATTGAACCAGCTTGTTCCTTAAACTTTCCTTATTATTTCAAGCTTGTCTGAGATATATACATAATCCTTATGTTTTAAACTTTTATTTTCTGAGCTGTATTTAGTATGTGTTTACATCAAAACTCACTGGTTATGTCCTTGCTCTAACCCTGACTAAAGCCTCATGTACTTCCATATCCCTTCAATTTCTTATTCATAGCAACTAACCTCTTACACTAAAAAGTTTGAAAACAGAAACTGTAATATCTTTGCAGATACTCTGTAAATAACCTGCACCTATAGGTTTGATAAAAGAAACTGCAACATATTTGTATATATTTCTGTATATAAATTGTATTCTTCATAAGCTTGAAATGTGAGACTGTAACTTGTATGCTAATACAATATGTTTGTGCATATACTGTAACTTGCTTGCCTTTATCTTTTTGTAAGTTTGGAGCTTTTCTCCCCGGGCCACCACTGAAAATGTATATGTATCCAGTTGGACTATTCTGGTCAACAAATATAAAATAATAAACACAAATCATCTTTTGAAATTGGGACTGAATAGTGTCAAGCGACAGAACCATGTCATTATGTTTTTGTTTCTTTTTTGTTGTCATACTTTTAACAAAATAAAAATATGTTATTTAGCATGTATCTATCTAGTTGTTTATATAAGCGATAACAACAGGCTTATTTCTTCTATTACACTGCAATATATGCTCTCATTCACAATTTGTTAATTTCTTTAGTTTACCAAGGCAGATCTTACTTTCTTAAAATCATAATCTTACTACATACACTTGTTGTCCTATGTGAATTTGAGAGTACCCTAGAGTTTTCTTTTCTCAGGCTGTTTTTCCAGAATTTCAGAAGGGATCTTCATCATTTAGTTGAATTGTTCCACAGTATCTTATTGTATTACACCAAAACTGTTTTCATTTACTCCCCATCTTCTTTCATTTGTATCGCTCTCATCCTACCCAGTTTTATAATGGAAATTGAAATGTGGTAATCAATAGGATATGATCAAAAATATTGTTTGACAGTGGGAACATAACCCATGTAAGGTAATTATTACTATCATCTTTGAAGGCAGTTTGTCAGATACATCCTTGTAATGCACTGTCATCTGAATATGGCAATATCACTGGTGCAACGGTATACATCTCCCATGCGGTACTATTCCATTCAGGATGTTCCAGCGTTCCATCTTTTGTGCAGCATTTTCCTCATTCTAACAATCAATAAATCAGTCAATTAGTCAAACAATCAGTAAATAAATCTACAAATGACTCTCCCACTGTTCCCAGAATGTACAGAAGCAAATATAAATCTGGGATTCAATACGTTCTACTTCCGGACCATTAACATTTCTATTTGCAATGTTATGAACTGTATCTTTCTTTAAATTAATATTTGCAAGACATGCCCTCCAAGTGGAACATGGGTTTAATGGTTAATATTACCATTTTGTAGTTATTTGTTCATTGGCTAAGTCCTTGGCTGACATTTTGTGTAGTTTTCATGACCTCACTTTGTCAGAATAAGTTTCTACTAGTTATCCTACGTTTGTGAATTTTAACTACTAAGTTTGTCATTAGTGTTTGTGTGTGTGTGTGTGTGGTATATACATATACACATTCTGCGAAAGACTAGCATCCCATCTAATAACAGTTATCTTTCTCTGTCTCTACCTTTCTGTCTTTGTCTGGTTGGATAGTTTGTATTTTTTCAAGTAATGAAACTCTGATATTTTTCCCATGTGATAAATATCCATAAACATCCTATTTGCTGAATTTTATTTCCATTAACTTTCTTATTTAAGCATCCCTATCTGCATGTACATAATTATTTGTTGTTAATCATTCCCAGACTCATTTTTAGATGAACTGCATCCATCTGAAAGTGTCTTTCTGCACTAAAACTAGAAAACTAATTTGTATACTGCACCTCATATAGTACGGATTCATTCTCTTTCAAGATTATTTGTGTAGTCTGTTGTCTCATTTGTTACATTCCTGTTCCCTGTGTGTGTAATATATAAGAAATGATACTCTACCTTCAACTAACTAGCTGTTTCAAGTGCAGTGCTATCAATATGTGCCTCATATAGTTAATAAGAGCATACCAGTAAATTTTATCCAGAAAACCCATTTGCCTTGTTATATGTATGAATTATGCATAAGACTAATATTATTGATTTCCTGGAACCAAGTTAAAGCTACCTTCTCTTTCTGACATAAACACAAAGTAAACACTACACTGTGGATATTAGCTAGCAGACGTCTCTTATCAGTCTATATTTCCATCTATGCTATTTCTCCAAATGCATACTGTGAGGATATGAGGTATTGCCATCTGTGCAGAATAGGGCAGTGCATGTGTAACATATGCTAGCATAGTTAGTTGGTGTTTTGTAAATAATGTTGAGTCATTTGACTGTCACACTGACTTGTACAGATGTTTGTTTTAAAAATGTATCAACAGTGTTATTATAACTGATTAAATGTTTGTTTAAACAAAGAATTCTGGAAGAGAAGAGTACAAGTCTTTGAAATTGTTCTATAATTTTCAAATACTGCAACACAGCTTTGCACAGCTCTGAATGTATATTGCACCCGAATCAGGTGATCAAATGTGATGTCATTCTATAAACACCAGTGAGAGGATGGAACTCTCACAGCAGTTTGTTTAGTTTTGTTTTCTTTGGAACCTGATATAAACAGATCTATGTCAGTTATCACAGTTAGTTTAGTTCAGCAAGTTAGATGTTGGAAGCTCATCACCTTGCCTTGTGGAAGTAAGCATCTTAGCATCTAATCTTGCCTTGCTGTATTAAGTTAGTTAAGGAACAGTTATTCTTTAGATAGTCAGGAAATACAGTGAGAATAGTTAAGTATTGTTTTTCTGCATCTATGTGAATCTGTCCAACTGTGTTATTTTTATTTCTCCTTTGATTGAACCTCTGGTGTTTATTGTACTTAGATATTTGTTATTCTCATGCTTCCTACTTTATTATTTATTATTAAATATTTTTATTCTTTTCATTATGGCCAGTCTTTTAAAGAATACTTTTAACATCTTTAGAGTACTTGTACTTATTTTAGTGATGCCTTGGCCACTTTGAAAGGCCTTACTGTTTGTGTTACACTCTACCATTTATATTAGTATTGTTTTAATCAGTATAATTTGATACTCTTTTAAGAGCCTGAGAGTAGTTGAGTGACTTTAGCATGGTTACCTTACAGTCTAGGCAGAAGGGGTACCAGCTAGTAAATCTGTACCAGCTTTTCCCAGGAATATGTTTGAAAATCAAATACCCAGGTGTGGGTGTGTCAGCTACTTGGAACTGGAACACAGTGCTCCAAAGTGAGTCTTGTTTGGGATCTGCAGATATACAGAGTCCAGTCCCAGGTCTGGAGTGTGCTCCCTGTGTGCTCTTGGAGGAAACTGTGCTGGATGCACAGAGCTGCATTGGAAAATATTGTGTAAATCCATTTCTGTGTTTAGTGACCTCCTCTTACCAGTGGCAGTGGTGAAGATTGAGGCTCCCTGATTACTGGTCTGGAGTAGAGAGGCTGTCACACATACCAGCATGTATAATATATCATATTTTTCTTTAGTTTCTCTTAAGTACTTTTGCTATCAATAGTCTCATTCCTTGTTCCAAAATATTTCCCCACAAAATTACATTGTAATTGTAATGTTTTATGTTTGCTCCACTGGTGTTTTACACACACACCAACACACATAAAAATGACACACACCATGTAATAATAAAATCATATATCAGACTGATATTATTCATTTCCTGGAACCAAGCTACAGCTACCATCACTTTGAGCTGAATACATAAGAAACACTATATTGTGGTTATGTATGCCATATATAATATAAATACAATTATGTATGAATTTCTAATGTAACTTTTTTCCCCAGGCCTCTGCTGAAAATGGGCTTTGCCCAGTCAGACTATACTAGTCAACAAAGATAAACAACCAACTAACCAAATAAATAAATAAAACAAAAATCAGCTTAAACTTACTTTATTACAAACACTTCAAATGCATCGTGTACCTTAGGCTGCACGTCTTCAAGTATATACATATATGGGTCTACTTTAAATGATTGAAGTTTCAGAACTTCAACATCATGTGGTTGACGAACATATGATCGAAGTTTTGAAACAATGAACATCAAAAAAATAAAAACAAACAAAAAAATGATTTAAAATTTTTGCAGGGGTGCAAGCCCTCTTGCACCCCCAACACTCCCTGCTAATTAAATATACCAGCTCAGAGATTGCACTACAGTGAAGTAAACTATAAATTTATATATACTTATGTATATGTTCAAATATTTATATTATTTAGTACATGGCAGAAGTTCAAGAACAAAGGTAAAATGTCTTCTATAGTCTTTTCCTCCTTTATGGGGAAATCTTAACCAAATATTTGTTACAGTCGTAACTACTCTACTTTGCAAGCATATTTTCCCACTCGCTTCCTGTTTTGTCCAAACCAGTTGCTTTATTCAGGCTCCAGATCTTTAATCTAAAGCCATTTTATATAGAAAATCACTTGTATTACCAGATGACTTACAACACTAGATATATATGGCAAGTAGTGCATTTCCAGACAGAAGTGACAAAAAGTTAATTTTTTAAGTAGTTTACAGCTATATATCGATTTGCAGCCATCCATACATATGTTTGTATCTATCTATGTATACACACACACACATATATATGTGTGTGTATATATATATATATATATATATATATATATATATATATATATATATATATATATATATATATATATATAAATAACTGCTATTGTAGAAAGTGGTTGTACCTCTGACTGAGCTATACTGCCAGTTCTCCCAAATATTGGTTTGCATGCTTCCATTATGTAGTGATTTGAACTAATTTGCTATCAAGCAATTACTCCAGTAACATAAAATATCCTTACTCATTCTGATCGTCTATATACAGTACAATCACAAATGTTTTCTGTATTTTATTCTAAAGTTCTTGTAAAGGGGTATACTGTATTAATAGTGTATGTCACAAAATACAAATAACAGCCTGAATATCTGTAATAAATACATTCCTTCTTTTTGCTGTTTCAAAGCTGTTTTTACGTTATTGCTTCAGAGTGGAAGTTGACCAAGTTAGATTTCTTATTATAAAGGCACATGAACAAAATAAAAACAAACAAACCTGCTGCATATGCCTTAATTATCAACATTATCTGCCCCAAATGTCATGCACTGATGTATTAAACAGATTAATTATTGCTGAAAACATGTTATTAAAAAGGCTGATCATGGTGGTAAATTTGTCATTTTATATAGAATAAATAAAGTGATAAGTCGGCCCAAAAAAAACAAAAATTATGTACTTACCTTAATGATAGAAGTGTGTTCTCTCATTTTCGTCCAGTTCAACCTTTGGGTTGTCAGAGATGATTAGATCCAACTATGGTCCTTTCTTCTGGAGCTGTGAAGCCAAGGCTCTAACTCCTCCCCCCTACCCATAACTATCTCCTATTCACTGAATTACCTCAGATTAAGTTTGCTGACTTATACTTAACATTACTTCCCTACTATAATTTAATAAAATTTTAAGGTTCCTTAGGTGAGGAACATGTTAATACAACAGAAACGTACAAAAGGAAATTCTTAACAGACAGTGTCATAGGTTATGTCAACCTGGTCACTGGAACCTGTCAGTGACAATGTTGTAAGAGGAAAGGAGGGAGGGATGTTGAACCAGACAAATATGAGACAACATTGAACTATCATTATGGTAAGTAGATACTTTTCATATCCGATGTTGTCTATTTTCATAGGATTCAACCTTTGGGACAAACTTCCTAGCAGCAAAAAGCACCAGGGTGGCAACAAGGAAGAACATACCTGAGAACAGTGGAACCAAAGGATCACTATGCTCTAGACAGCATGCCCAGTTTGTAGTGAGATACAAAGGTATGAACTGTGGACCATATTGCTGCTCCACAAATGTCATCAATGGGAACCATCTTCATGAATCCCACAAAAGTAGCTATTGCTCTAGTGGAATGGACTTTTGGTGTTGTGTGTAGGGATAAACTCAGTCATTGTACACAAAAGAATTACATCCCAAAAGCCATATGGAAATTGTGACTTTTGATATATTTCTGCCCGGTTTTGCTTTAGAGGAGGAAATGAATAGTTGATCTGATTTTTGAGGAAATGAATAGTTGATCTGAGTTTTGAGGAAATGAATAGTTGATCTGAGTTTCTTATACCATTGGTACAATGTGAATAGAATCTGAGGTGTCTGTGAACATTTAAATTGTGCAGCAAACATTCCCCTTTGTTTGAGAACCTGGGGAAAAAGACCAATAAATCAACTGATTGATGCAAATTTACTTCGGATATCAACTTTGGCAGGAAGGAAGAATTTGTTCTCAAAGCTGCTGTCTCTTTATTGAAAAATGAGGTATGGTGGTTCGCAAGATTGTGCTAGAAATTCATAAATCTATCTAGTTGATGTAATTGCAGCAAGAAAAGTGGTATTCCATGAAAAATACTTGACATCTACTGAGTCTGCTGGTTCAAAGTGTTCTTGGGGTAAGGCTTGAAGAATGATAATAATGTCCCATCGAGGAACAGGATCTCTATTTGGGGGTCTCAGCGAGAAAACATCACAGAGAAAAGTTTTGGAAATGTTAAGAGAAGCAAAAGAGAATCTGTATGGCCTATGTGAAAATTTGAAAAGGCAGTTATCTGCACTTTGACAGTAGAGAAGCTAGGCCCTTTCTGAAAAGGTTCTGATAGGAAATCTAAAATCAATGGAAAGGAAGTGGGAAAGAAGCATAAATAGATAATTTTTCCACTTGCTTTGATAAATCTTTTTAGTAGACTGTTTTTGTGATGAAGAAATAATATGTACCAGGGATGAAGAAAGGGAATTTATCCACCACCTGATATGATCAACAGAGATAATATGGACTGTACCATGACCATCTGGGACGTTTTCTGTCTCACAAATAGATTGAGAAGACTGAGGTCCAAAACTGGCCTGATTGTCCCATCTTCTTCAGGACTAAAAAGTACCTGTATCAGACTTCTGATCCTAAATGGTCTTGGGGGAACCTCTTAGATGATGCTGTTATCTAGGAACTTTGAAACCTCTGTTTCTACAGATTCCAGCTGACTAGGTGGGACACCAGGAGCCTTTAACTTCTTTTTTGTTTGGAAGATATAAAAATGGAATGATATAGCCTCTGCTGATTATCCTTGGCACCCAGGAATCTGATGGAATGTCTTGCCAGGCTTGTGGCTATAAGGATAATGGATACCCTGACTGCCCCCAAGGTTTGACAGCTGGGTAGCCCTTCAGGAGTAAAGGTAGAGTTTCTCAGTTAAATGAGCATGAAAAACTCTGATTATGCAATCCACTTCTGCCACTGTTGTGATGTCCATTTGAGTTGCCACCACACCCACCTCAGGGAGATCTGTCTCCAGGAGTGCCTTGTTGATAACCCTGTGATTTTCTTAAGCACATATTCTTACAACCCCTTTGGTTCCAAGAAATGTTTCCCTGTGGGGTGGAGAAACATATTCCCACAACATACAGTGTTTCACCATCTCGCTCACTCCTATTAAACATTTCTTTAACTTTTAGTCCAAAAAGAGTGAAGCCATCAAACGGGGCATTAATAATGAACATCTTAAAGCTTTATACAAAATCACAAAGCTGCATCAAGGCATGCTAATGCCTGGTGATGCATTAGCATGCCTGGATGCTAACGCATGGTGACACTGGTGCCTGCTGCTCTACCTGTACCATCTGCTGGATAAAAAAGCAGTCAAATGTCCATGTTAGAATTGGATTGTAGGGTAGACAGTTGAGTGTCCCCATCCTCTGTTTAGTTACCTGCAAGGGTCTTAGATAAATCCTTGGCCAAATCCATCTGAAATAAAAATATGTGCAAGGTAATTCAGCACTCCAAGTACCAAAATCACAGAGGTATAATTCTCTTTCCCCAGTCTGTCCAGTGCCCTTGACTCCATGTTAGGGGGAATGAGCAGAACTCCTCTCCTCATACATTTCCTTTTTTCATGGCTGCTGCTACTACCACAACATCTACCTAGTCATCCTTAAGTCCAATCTTTCCTGTCCTTTTAGTCCACTAAAATGCTATCTGGCTTTTTAGTGATCGGTTCCACTTTGTCAGGGTACTTTCATTCCCATTGTACCACAAGATTTTAGAGGCCATCCACTGGCGGTACCACCCAGGATGCATATGACCCACTATCAAAGGCCATGAGGAACATAAATTCATCAGGGAAAGGGGACTTAATAGACCACCTCCTTCTGTTTCATCAATTCTAGGATATTACCAAATGTGACATCTTCTGGGGGGGGGTTCTAGACGACCCTTCACCTTCATCCAAATCTGTGTCTTCTGTAAAAAAAGTGTTTAAGTGCTATTGTTTGCTTGTCTGTTTTTTAGGAACTTGTCTCTGGGGGGACCTCTGGAACAAGATCTGAATCAGACAGTGAACTCCAGTGTCGAGTATCCTCCAAGCCTATAGGTACTGACTGTCCCCACTCAGCAGAATTAGAGGAATAAGTCATTGGCTCCACTGGGGGTTAGGATAGATACAAACATGAGGATCACACAAGAATTCATGGCCCAGCCAAGACTCATTCAAAAGCCTTGAAAGTTGATACCATGATCATATCCAAGGAAATATTCCCCTGTTCAAAGCTTTGGGAACTTTCCCTGGTCCATTTGAAGTCATCTCCGAGGAAGACCTCGGATATGAGCTATTAAAGTGAAAGAGGAAGAGATGGCTTTGAAAACTATGGAGTTGACTCTACCCCCAGAATCCCAGCACTGATGCTTCATTTCTAAGAATCATCTTGATCTGAGAGAATCAGAGCCAAGAGAATAAGTGGTGCTGTCAATGCTGAAGTTCCTCAAACTGTTCGCTCTGGCTGAGGTGTGCTGGAAGGATGCATGGAGACTGGATCCAAAGGAGCCAGTACTGGAAAGAAAAGGGGAGGGGTAGAAGTATCTGTACCTGGTGCACCCAGCAGGGATGGAGCCAGGAGAATTTCCAGTTGGATTTGTGTCCTTAAGAATTTCCTCATCATAGGTTCATAGGTAGGTAATAGGCTATTGGCACTTGGGTCTATATAAGCCCAGCCAAAAATGTACCCTGGCTTTTGCCACCCAAGAAAATTATTTTCCTGTGCCCCTGTCAAGCAGAGTCACAGAAGTGATCCCTTAGGTGAATTTCCTATTTCCCATCCAATCAAGACTTTTCTTGAAGAGTGCTAATGAGGAGCTTTGTTTGATATAGATAGGCAGTTTGTTCCAGAGTATGGGAAGTCTCTGGGACAGGAATCTGTCCTCCAGCATGTTCTGTTTATTGTGGAGACAAGGTTTAGGTCCCTAGAACATGCATCTCAGAGGGATTGGGATTTCTTTAAGTGGAGCATGTCCAGCAGCTCTCGGTTTGACATAGCTTTGTATGTTAGGCAGAGAACACCTCTGAGTAGGCAATATGCGACAGAGTAAAGCTGGAGTTTTTTGAAACAGTCTGCATAGGGCATCTGTTTGAGGCCGGTAATCCTCTTTGTGAAGTATTTCTGCGGTCTTTCCAGTTGTTGTAGGTGTCTTGTGAGGTACATACCAAAAGGGGTGTTATACTCTATAATGGGTTTAATGAGTGATGAGTCAAGGGGAACAACGGCCTCTTTCTTCCTGGATGAGAAACCTTTTGTGATGAGGTGTGCCACATGGAAAGATTTCCTGACTACTGTGGTGATGTGATTAGCAAAGGAGAGACTACTGTCCACCTATGTCCCAAGGTCTCATCACACTTTCAGTGTTAATTAGACCACTGCCTATGTGGTAGTTCATGGATATAGAGTTTTTACCAAAGGGGATGACAATGCACTTTTTGGCATTGAGCTTGAGGCCATGGCTTTGACACCAGGCATCTGTCTCAGTGAGGCCCTTTTGTAGGATGTCCACATCGTTAGGAGTTTCGATTATGGCCCATAGTTTACAGTCATCTGCAAATTTCATTAGCCAAAGATCTACTGTGTTAGCCTGTATTTCAGAAATGTAGATACCAAACAGGAGAGCACCCAGGACTGAACCCTGTGGTACTCCACTTGTCACTGGTCTGAAGTCAGATTTGGAGTCTGCTACTTTCACATTGTGGGATCTATCAGTCAGCCAGTTCGCAACTCATTTTGTGACATAGGGACTTATACCTAGTTTATAGGTTCATAGATTAGTACTAAGCTAACTGCCCCCTTGTAGTCATTTTTAAGCTAGCCTAGCCCCTTGTGAGACTCAAACCCTGCACCTTGTGTTTGTAAAGCAAACACCTTAACCATTAGGCCACCCTTAGTGAGTTTATCTATAATTCCAGAGTGGGGGATGGTGTTAAAAGCCTTGGCGAGATCTAGATAGGTTGTGTGACCCACCTTACCCTTGTCTACAGCTTTGGTGACTGCTTCAAAGTAGTCTACCAGGTTTAGGAGACATGATCTGCCTTTTACAAACCCGAAGTGGGTGGGGTCCAGAGTTTGGAGTTTACCAATGTCTTTGTTTATAAGTTCCATGATGATAGGTTCCATGGCCTTGCAGACCAGGCTTGTTAGGCTAATGGGGCAGTAGTTCTCATGCTCGCAGTGGCTTCCCCTTTGTGGAGTGGGATAACCATCGCTGTGAGCCATTTATTGGGCACAAAACCTGAGGTGAGGACTGAACATGGTGCTTAGGTGGGGTGCCAGTTCATTCTGTAGTTTGCGTAGAACGCAGCCTGGGATGTTGTCAGGTCCCAGGGATGCTGTGTTCTTGAGTTTGGAGAGTGTGGTTCTTACCTGTTCAGCCGTGCTTACAGGAATTTTGCATTCTTCTGGTATAGAGATGGGGCCTTTAGGGGGTGAGAGAGGGGTAAAGTTAGCACTGAACCTATCTGTCAGGATGTTGGCAATATCAGTCGGTTCTGTATATTTAGTGCTATTGTGCTGTAACTCAGAGCAGATATGAGCATTGCCATTGAGATTCTTGACATAGCTATAGAATGATTTGTGGTTGTTTTTAGAATCAGTGGCAATTTTGTTTTCATAACTAGCTTTGGAGGGTCTTATGAGGGATCTAAGCTTACTGAGGCTGACAAGGGAATTCCTCCAATCAAGGGATTTTACTCTTTTTTTGCAACAGTTTCTTTCTTCTGTTGTAGAGTTTGTTTATGGCAGGGGACCACCAGATTGGCATCCTTTTTTTTGAGGATAGCATCTTGGTTCTTTTAGGGATAGCATGATCCATGCACTTGTGTAAGTGCTTATAAAGTGCATTTGTCTAGGATTCAGCAGTCATACTTCTATTGTCTGTCTGCATGGGTGTCATGAAGTTTGCCACTTCTGTCTTAAGAAGCGTGAAGTTGGCTTTGGAGAAATTTTTTACGGTGGTTTCCCTAATGAGGGGTGGGGGCGGGATGTAGTGTCTAGGGTGATTAGCTTGTGGTCGGATCTGACCAATGAGGACTTGACCTCTTGTGTGGAGCACCAGTCGCCCATGTTGATAATGACCAGGTCTAGGATATTGATGCCCCTGGAAGGGGTGTGGATAAGTTGATCCAAGGCTTTGGAATTTATGAATTCCAGAAAATGTTGAGCAAAAGAGTTGGTGCATGAGTAGTTTTCCCAGTTAATGGTGGTGTAGTTGAAATTGCCCATTACTAGGGTGTTGGGTTGTACCCTAATATTTTCCAGTGTATCAAGAAATGAGGAGTAGGAATCCTGAGGCATGGTGGGGGATCTGTAGCAAGTTACAATTTGGATTGTAGTCTGGCCCAGAGATATTTGCACTTGGATAATCTTGGATGCATTATGCTGCGCAACTAGCCTGGAGGTGTAGATATCCTTAATGAATATGGACATGCCTCCACTTTTAGTGTTTTGGTCCAGGTTAGGTGGCTGAAAGGTGTGGTATGAATTATAGCCTGGTAATGCAGGGGTGCCTTCTGGAGCCTTGAACTAGGTCTCTGTCACTGCAGAGATGTTGATGTTCTCCATTTTAAGGAGTGCCTCAAGTGAATGCATTTTGAGGTTTAGACTTCTAGCATTGTGTAGCATTACTGTCAAATTGTGCTTGCTTGTGCCTGTCACTGATCCCCTTAGAATGACACCAGGAAGCTTAGCCAATTGTTGAAGTCATTCATTTTGTCCTTGTACTGTGGTATCATTCTGGGTGATGGCAGGATGCTACTCAGGGCTAGGATCATAGCTGCCTGGGCTACAAGATCAGAGAGCTCCTCCATGTCTCTTTTCATGTAGTCCAGGGAGGTACATCTCTGGTCATTCACACCATCATGGACAATGACAGAGTCATATTTGTACTTGTTGTGGAGTGACCTGAGTGCGTGCATTATGTGGTGGATCCTAGCACCTGACAGGCAGCTGACAGTAACATTCTTCTTGTTTAGCCTGGTGAGTGGAACATCAGTGTGCCTGACTATAGAGTCACCTATGACTAGAGTGTTGGGTCCGTTGTTATGCCTCATGGGCTGTGGTTGAGTGGCACACTGAGTTTGTGGGCTATGTGTCATTTGGATTGTGTTTGGGGGTGGAGGTTGCTTGCCTTTCTGCTTTGGAGGTCTCTGTTGCTTGAGCAGATGTTTTTGAGAGCCTCTGCAAATCTAGGTGTGTGTTTTGTGTTTCTATGTGTCTGTTTTGGTGGTGTAGGTTTTGAGGGACTATGTGATGAGTGTGGTGAGGTTCAAGTGTTTACCTTCTCCTCTTGACAGTCTAGTCCAGTCTTGGGTGAAGAGAGCTTGGCTTCCAGTTTAGCTATATAAGTGCATCTCTCACAGGTTGTATTGTTGGGTGGTAGGAGCAGAGGGTTGTCTGTGTACATGAGGCAACTGCTGCATTGCCCCAAGATGCCCAGATTCATCAGGTAGACAGGAGAAAACACTGGGAGCTGACCCTTAGACATGCCTGGATAGGTGCTTATTTATTAAGTACTAAAAATTGTTTTCCTCTAGACAAGTGAGGAAAGTTAAGTGCTGTAGTAATTTGTAGCTTATTTATTGCTTACAACAAGTTCAGAACAAGTGCTGAGCTCAAAGAAACAGATTTGAGTGCTACAACTAAAAAACTGGCTACTTCTAAGGGAAATTTTGAAGAGCAGACTTTATGACACCGGGAATGGTTTAACCATAGCTAAGCGGCGAGGCATAAAGTTTTTTTTTTTTTCTGGTCGTTTTATTTTGGTTGACATCCAGTTTGGTAAGGCTTCTAGTGGACCAAGCCAACCTTGATGACATGACTGCACATGGTGGTCTGGAGTACTGTCTCTCCTGTTAGATAGGCAAATGGAACCTAGGACTCAGTAGCTTTAATGAGAATCTAGCTTGAGGAGAGGTATATCAGATCCAGATAACCGGCATATCTGACTTCCTTGGAGTTTTAGGCGCTAGAACTAAAGGATTTGTCAGATCCAGAAACGTTTTTTCCTAGATTCCTCTGATGTTTTCCCATCAGGTCTGTTTTCTGTAGATGTCTCTAGGCCTTTTTGTTTTTCCTTTGATTTCTCCTTTCATTTTCCTTACTTTTCTCTACTTATGATTAACTACAGTCCTGACAATCTTCTGGAAATATTATCTCATATTTTGCTGTTCTCTATGCTTGATGAACTGCTAACAGAGAGACCTGAAAACTCATTTCCATTCCAGGAACTCCTGCAGCTTGGAATCTTACTGGAACATGGTAAAAACTGCAGAAAATTGTCAAACATGTCTTACCAGTTGGAAATCAGACACGGGAAGCATATTAAAAGCAAAAGATGTGAAAGATCAAGAAAAAGAGGCTCAAGAACAGGAATTAAGGCCAGACTGAAAAGAAGTCCACACAGGCTTGCACTTACTTCCATGATGCTGGCAAATGTATGCTCACTGGTGAGCAAGATGGACTATTTAAGGATGGATATTTCCACACAATCCAAGGTGAGAAATAGGTGTTGTGTTCACTGATACGTGGTTGAACTACAGTATAAATGATAGTACAATATATGTGGAGGGAATGTCATTATCTCATGCCGACAGAAATCAGTCACTCTGTGGCAAATCTCATGGAGTGGATGTTTGTTTGTATATAGACAACTGGTATATAAACTGTGAAATAATCTCTCACTGCTCAGAGAACATTGAGTTTATGTCACTAAAATGCAGACCCTTCTACTTGCATAGGGAATTCAATGGAATGAGTACAACAGCTGTTTACATCCCTCATAGTGCTAATATCAATGCGGCATTGAACATTCTGTATCTGTCAATAAATTACCTCCAGAATAAGAACCCTGAGTTTGCACATAATTGCAGGTGATTTCAATCAAGCTGAATTGAAATTCATATTACCATCAATGTATTTATTTATTTTATTTTATTTTACATTTGTTGACAGGGCTAGTCCAACTGGATACATGTTCATTTTCAGTGGAGGCCTGGGTTGATAAGCTCCAATTACACTAATCATTCAGGAAATTTTTTTTTTTTTTTTTTTTTTTTTTATTTAACATTTGTTAACCTAGTCTCCACAGAGCCTCCACAGAGCCTGTTTTCAGCGGAGGCCCGAGGAGAAATGCTCCAGATAAAATATCACATCAGATAGAACAAATAAAAATGTAATACATTGTTGATGGAGTTAACATCAAGAACTTGAGTACAAAGTTTACTAAAACAATACAATACTACTAGAAGCATATTTACATAGGAAAGGGTTTGACCTTCATCCTGAAGAAGACAAGGAAAAAAGAACAGATTCAAACTAATTATTACGGTTGTTTTAAAGTATAACTCTCAAAGCGAAAATAAAACACAAACAAGTTAGCATATATACAAAGTGGAACACATGCTCACAGCAGGTTGATTGTTACAGAGTACATACTTAGTGGTAGTCAACATGTGAACTTTGCAACAAGAGGGGTGAACACTCTGGATAAGGTGTACACAAATGTAAAACTGGCCTACAAAGCAGTACCTTAGCCACATCTGGGCAACTCAGACCATCTGGTCATCATGCTGCCCCCTGCATACACACCACTGGTGAAAAGAGGCAAACCTACAACCAAACAAGTAAGGATATGGCCTGAGGGAGCAGTCTTGGCACTACAGGACTGCTTTGAATGTACAAACTGGTCAGTGTTTAGAGATGCAGCTGTAAAGAACCACCATATTGACTTGGAGGAATATATGAAATCTGTAGTGGCTTATATTTCAAAATATTTTAATGATTTAACAGTCATCAAATATATCACCATGCACGCTAATCAGAAACCCTGGCTATCTGGTGAAGTATATGAGCTCCTAAAGGCATGAAATGTTGCATTTAAATCAAAAGACAAGGATGCCCTAAGAGTGGCCAGAGCAAATCTAAGTAAAGGTATAAAGGAGGCTAAGAGGACCTACGGACGTAAAATTCAAAGATGATACTTTGACCAAAGGGACTCCAGACATCTCTGGCAAGGTATTCAAGCCATAACTGACTACTGAAGCAGTCACCAAAGCAGTAGACGAGGGTAAGGTGGTTCACACAGCCTATCTAGATCTTGCCAAGGCTTTTGACACCATCCCCCACTCCGGAATTAGAGATAAACTCACTAAACTAGGTATACATCCCTATGTCACAAGATGGGTTGCCAACTGGCTCACTGACAGAACCCACACTGTGAAAGTAGCAGACTCCAAATCAGACTTCAGGCCAGTGACAAGTGGAGTACCACAGGGTTCAGTCCTGGGTCCTCTCCTGTTTGGTATCTACTTCTCTGAAGTACAGGCTAACGCAGATGGTCTTTGGCTAATGAAGTTCACAGATGACTGCAAACTAGGAGCCATAATCAAAACTCCTAACGATGTGGACATCCTACAAAACATTATAGAGTATAACGCCTTGGTATGTACCTCAAGAAATTTTCTTGGGGTGACGAAAGCCAGTGTACCTTTTTGGTAGCGTGATGACAACAATGAATTTCTGAACAAACTAAACACCTACTACAGCAGATTTGAAATAGACAACAACACTGTGCCAAATAACTTCCTGTCAAACAGGGTAAGGAGGTGCTATGTTTAAGAACATCTGATGTTCTGAAGACCATGAGGCGAGTAAACCCAAGAAAAGCAGCTGGTCCTGATAATATTATGGGAAGGGCTCTATGAGACTGTGCTACCCAACTGTCCACTGTACTCACATATATATTCAATACATCCCTGCAACTAAACATTGTGCCCAGTTGCTTCAAAAATATGACAATCATTCCCTTGCTCAAATAATCCCAACCAACAAGCCTAAATGATTAATGGCCAGTTGCTCTTACATCAACAGTAATGAAGGGTTTTGAGCAGTTGATCAAGAACCATATCTCTTTAAGCCTTTCTGCAACACTGGATACATTATAGTTTTCTTATAGATCTAAAAGCTGCTTGGCTGATGCAATAGCTATAGCACTTCATGAATTCTTGGGACATCTAGATTACACAAACTGATATGTTAAATGCTGTTCATCAATTTTAATTCCACCTTTAACACTGTCGTCCCCCAGAATCTGATATTGGAGCTGAAACAGCTGGGCATCAACACCCCCCCCTATGTAACTTGATACTGAACTTTCTCATCATCAGACCCCATAAATTATGTGTGGGAAATAACAGTTCAATCAGTATTACAGTGAGCATGGGTGTCCCTCAGGGCTGCATCCTGAGTCCTTTGCTGTTCACCTTGTTGATGCACGACTGCATGGCCAAGCATGAATCCAACAAAATCATCAAGTTTGTGGATGATACCACCGTCGTAGGCCTTGTCAGAAATGATGAGGAAAGAGCCTACAGGATGAAGTAGAACATCTGATAGGCTGGTGTGACAGCAACAATCTGGCCTTAAATGTAAGCATAACCAAAGAATTAAAAGTGGACTTCAGGAGGACTCAGGAGATTTAGCAACCTCTGGAAAATAAGGGGGTGGCAGTGGAAAGAGTCAAAAACACCAAGTTCCTAGGGGTGCACACCTCAGTTGACCTATCCTGGTCGACTCATATTAGCCACACAGTGAGGAAGGCACAACAACATCTGCACTTCCTACGGAAACTGAGGAAGGTAAACCTGTCTCAGTCCATCCTCTCAAATAACATCATAGTTTTGTATGGCAACTGCAAAGCATCTGATCACAAGACTCTCCTGAGGGTAGTGAGGACAGCAGAAAAAGTTACTGGATACTCATTCACATCCATGGATGATCTGCATGAGACACAATGTGTGTGAAGTGCTAGGAAGATAATCAACGATCCCACTCACCCAGCCCATGGCATGTACTTCCAACTTTCCTTGGTTAGGTGGTATCACAGCTTACACTGCAAAACTTCCCAACTGAACATGCACTTCCTTCCCTTATCTATAAGGCTGCTGTAAACTTGAATGCCAAGCATGGTAGAGAATAATTAGCTCAATTTGCTATTTGCTATTAAGTATCAGCTATGGCAAATTGCTTCAATAACTGGTAGTTAGCCTGATTTCTTATGCTATTACTTCCTGAATATGCAATAACCAGGAGTGAGTCACCATTTCATACATGTGCAACATGAACATCAGAATATATAATACTACAACTGATGAAGTGCAATATTCTAAACAATCAAAATGTGAAGTCATAGTCTTGCAATACTTACTAGTATAATACTGTCTAATGGCTTCCTGTCCAATGGAGGTAATTTATTGTGTTGTTAATATTTTATGACTGTATGTGGAGTTGTCTTACTGTCATTCAAATTATGTGTTCATTGTTATGTCTTACACAGGGACCAAAGCAATGTAATTTCATTTAGCTTGCACTGCTGTGTATATCTGATCAGCAATAACATTTACTTTGACTTCGACTTGACTTTACTTCCTGGTGAAGCTGAAAATGGCCTAGGAGTAGAAGATATGGCTTGAGAGGAAGAAGACCCTGTTTAAGAGGGAGCAAGCTTTTCAAAATAAACTTATTTCCTGCCTTGAATGGCCCTGGACACAAATGAAGCACAGATAGGTTCATAGGACGATACTAGGTTATTGGCCCAGAGGCCCTAATAAGCCTTGCCAAGAATTTCACCCATGTTACCACAAAGTCAGCACCTTTTTTCCCTGTTCAGCAAAGACACAGGTGAGATCCCAGGGATATATTTTCTGTTTCTCATCCATCATCCAGGGCTAGTGAGGTACTCTGCTTGACATAGACAGGAAGTCTTTTCCACAGATGGGGAGACATCGGGACATAAATCTATCCTGCCAAGAAGTTCTATTAATGTCACAGACCAGGTTGAGACCTTGTGTGTTGGTTACACGAGTGGAGTTTGACTTACAGATATGCAGCAACTCCATCAAGGCTGTGTCCGAGACGGCCTTGTATGCCAGACACAGGTCAACTCCTAGCAGTCTGTACGAAACTGAGTAGAGGGACAGGGCGTTTAGCCTATCTGTATAGGATAGGTGTTTGAGACCTGGATTTTCCTGGTCAGGAACCTCTGTGGTCTCGCCAAATGCTACATGTGCGTGGCAAGGTACATGCTGAAGGGGCATTGTACTTGATAATAGTCTGATAATTGAGGAGTACAGGGATGTTATGACCTCCTTGTTCCAGGATTAAATACCTTTACCTATGAGGTGGGCCATGTAGATGGAGGCAACATGGTGGTCAAAAGTCAGGTTGCTATCAACCTGGGTGCCCAATTCCCTCACGACTGATTGCATGCTTAGTACATTGTTATTAATGTGATAATTAGTGGAAGACACCATTTTCCGCAAAGGGGATAATTATGCATTCCTTGGCATTTAGTTTGAGGCCATGCTTCTGGCACCAGTCATTAGTTTGGTTAAGGCCCTCTTGGAGGATGTTCACACCACTAGGGGAATTTATGACAGTGCCCAGCTTGCAGTCATCTGCAAACATGGTCAGCCACAGACCACTGGTTTTGGCTTGTGCCTCAGAAAAGTATATCTCAAACAGTAGAGGACCCAAGACAGATCCTTGGGGTATGCCGCTTGTTACAGGTCTACTACTAGAGGCGGCTTCTCTTATTTTAACTGAGTGAGTTCTATCAGTGAGCCAGTTAGCTACCCATCTGGTGACATATGGGTTGACACCTAGCTGGGAGAGTTTAACAATTATGTCTGAGTAGGGAATAGTGTTGAAGGCTTTGGCTAGGTCAAGGTAGGTGGTGAGCACTGGTTTGCCCTCATCCCTGGTTTTGGTGACTGTTTTGAAGAAGGTGACCAAGTTTAACAGGCATGATCTCCCTTTTCACAAAACTAAACTGTGTGTGATGAAGCATTTGGAGGTTGCCAATGCCCTTGTTTTTAAGGTCCATGATAATGCATTCCATGGCCTTCCAGATCAGGGTAGTTAGGTTGATGAACCTATAACTGCCTGGGTCAGTGGACGCTCCACCTTTGTGCAGAGGGATGATAGTGGCTGTCCTCCATTCTACTGGGACAAAGCTGGTGCACAAGCTTTGGCTGAATAGGGTGCCTAGTGGTGCTGAGAGCTCTTGCCTGAGTTCATGTAGGACACAGCCAGGAATGTTGTTGGGTCCCATGGAGGTTGTATTTTTTGCCTTTATGAAGGCATTAATAACCTCATCTCTGGTGATGAGGAGAGAGGGGTTAAGTGCTGGAGATGTCTTGGTTTACTAAGGGGGGGCAGGGGGTGAAGTTTTCAATGAACTTGTCTGCCAGCAGGTTGGCTATATCTATGGCAATTGTGTATGTTGTATTCTTGACCACCAATTCAGAGCAAATTTGGTGGTTACCTTTGAGATTGCAGATGTATGCGAAGAAGGCCTTGTGATTTTCCTCACTGGATGTGGCCAATCTGGACTCAAAGTTAGCCTAAGAGAAATTTCACCAGTGAGCTTATTTGCTTGTTCAGACAAAGGAGAAATTACTTCCAACTTGGCACCTGCTCCTTCTTGGTCCTGGACAGCAATTTTTTCCTTTTATTATAGAGTCTGTTTATTGCTGCTGTCCACCAGACAAGGTTTACTCTTCCTTGAGGAAGATGATTTGGTCCTGTCAGGTATTGCTGAGTCCATGCAGTTATATAGGTGCTCATATAGTATTTTGGTGTAGGCTTGGACATTAGTGCTTGTTCCAACTGAAGGGATGGTGGCTGTGAAGCTGCTTATACCTGCTCTCAGGAGGTTGTAGTCAGCTTTGGAAAAGTTTTTTTGTTCAACCTTGGCAAGGGGGTGGGGCATCAGGGGAGATGGTGACTTCGAAGGTGATTGCTTTATAGTCAGATATTACCAAGGAGGATGACACAGAAGGGGTGCTGCAGTGGCTATTCATGTTGGTTAGTACCAGGTCCAGGATATTATCACCTCTTGTGGGGGTGTTGACCAGCTGATCCAATGCATTGGCACTGACAATGTTGAGGAATCTCTGGGCATTCATGTATGAGGTAGAACAGGTCTTCTATACTATGATATGGTAGTTAATGTCAACCAGGATCAGGGTAGAGGGTTGAATCTTGATGTATTCAAGTAAGTCCAGATAGGTTGACTGGGCCTCCTAAGTCATGGTTGTGGATCTGTAACTAGCTATGATTTGAAAAGGTGTTTTGTCAATAGTTAACTGCACCTGGAGTGTCTCCTGTACGTCATATTGTTTGACCACCAAGAAGGTGTGTATGACTTTGATAAATATTGAAACTCCACCTCCTTTGGCTTTGTAGCCCTCTGTTTGGGTTCTGAAATTATGGTAGGACAGGTAACCTGGAAAGGCTGAGATGTTCTCCACAGCTTTGAACCAGGTTTCAGTGACTGCACAAATTTCAGCATCTTCCAGGACAAGGAATGCTTGTAATGACTGCAGTTTCATGTTAAGACTCTTAGCGTTTTGCAGCATGACCTTTAAATTTCATTTAGAAGAATTTTTCACATTGGTAATTTGCCCTCATGATTTTGCATAAAAAAAGCACTATGGGGGAGGCAAGATCCTTTGCCAGAAGCCTCAAACCCAGGGGAGACAGAGAAAGGCCATCTCTAGAAAGCATCATGGTCTGTCAATCATGTCCTCCCAGGCTGTTAGGTACTGAATCCCTTTGGAATGACACCAGAAACTAAGCCAATTGTTAAAGTCAACCATTCTCTGTTTGTACTGAGACATCATTCTGGGTGATGGGAGGATGCTTCTTAAGGCTAGGGACATACCTGGCTGGGACACATATTCAGCGAGCTCAATCATGTCTCTCTTCATATAGTCCAGAAAGGTACATCTCAAGTCATTCACACCAACATGGACTATGACAGAGTCATAACAGTACCTGTTGTTGACAGACTTGAGTGTGTGAGTGATATGATGGATTCTAGTACCTGCCAAGCAACTTACCGTGACTTTCCCCTTGGCTAGCCTAGTGAGGGGTACATCTGTGTGTCTCACGATAGAGTCTCCTATAACTAGTATGTTGGGTTTGTGGCTGAGCCTTAGAGGCTGTGAGACACAGGCATGTGTACTGTGTGTGGTGCTTGTTGCAGTGATCTGTGATCTGCATGTGTGCCTTTGCCTCAGTGGACTCTTTTGTTTAGGTATGTTTTTGTTGAGAACCTCCACATATGCAGGAATGTACTGTACAGGTGTGGGTGGTGTAAGAGGTGTGGTGTTTGTGCAGACAACTTTCTCAGTGCCAGATGTACTGGCTTGTGATTGAGACAGCAAGGACTCTAGGTTCTTAATATAATGCTTCTCTCACATATTGTGTTCGGAGGTGGTAAAAGAGGGTTGCCCGTGTACATGAGGCAGTTGTTACAGTGTCTCAGTATGCCCATATCAACAAGACTAGCAGGAGAAACCACAGGAAATTGTCCGTCCATGGTTTTCAGAATCTGTGGAAGAGAGGTAAAGGATGGCAGAGTGGGTACTATCAGAACAGAGTATCTATAGGTAGGTAGGACTGTATAAAATCACAGTAGTTGCAAGGGAGGGTGTCAGTTACACACAGGAGTGCTGTTAAGGGAAAAATGCAACTGAGATACCTTGCAATGGGTTAAAACAGTGATGCAGCAGTGTGCAATGAGCAAACAAGTCCAACACCCTGCAAACACAGGATTTAAATATCAGAAAAGATGGAATACTCTAGAAGTTCAAATTACTACCCAGTACTGCTAGCCTCTGCTCATTCAACCAATCGCTCATGCTAGAGAAGGTCAGGCAACCCTATTACTCTCACTAACATCGAAGAGAAGACACTACCAGCAGAAGATGGCTGCCAGAAACACAGGAAACTCAGCAACAAAACAAACAGGCCTGGATAACAGCAAGCCTCTATCCAGATTATGCTACTTGACTAGAACAGAAACCTCAGAATAAATGCACAGAAAAGCAAAGATAGAGCACTCACAAACAGAAAATACAACTCTCAGTATGAAAAAGCAGTTTCAGTTGTATAAAAATGCAAAGTTAAGTAATTCAATAAAAATGCAATTACAGTAATGAAACACTATCTAGCAATAAAAATACAGTTAAAACAGTATAAAACAGTACAAAAACGCAGTGAAACAGTAAAACAAGCTTTGTAACAGTGCAAAATATAGTAGATTAGCTGTATAGCACAACTATAAGTGTTAAGAAGTGCAATTCAATGAAATAAATGTAAGAAAAAATGCATTCTGCTCTTGCAGCCTCAGGGATTTTCTGCTTTGTCACAGTGATGAATCATCACCCCTCAGTCTGGTGAAAACAAACCTGTAGATGGGCAGAACTGAAACAATATACACAAGCAATATACACATAGAGAGTGCAGGTCTAGAGGTAGAATTTTGGGTTCACTGGTCTAGCACTTCTTAAATCCCTGTGATTTCTCTGACATTAGTAGAATTACACTAAGAAACAACTATTCAAAAAATTGCATAGTTATATACTATACGTTTCTCGAAAAAAACAGTCACACAGAAACAAGTCCTAAGAGCTAACCTGTCTCTAATAACTAATCTAATAACTATCTTAAAATTGTAAACACACTACTATGTTAAAACCATGTGAGAACTATCTATGAAAAAAATTAAAATAGTGAAAAAAAATACAGCATGTGGAGTTTCTTGTGCTGTAATGCAATACTAGGGTGTAGGTATC
The DNA here is from genome assembly GCF_019279795.1 of Protopterus annectens. Classification (NCBI taxonomy): domain Eukaryota; kingdom Metazoa; phylum Chordata; order Ceratodontiformes; family Protopteridae; genus Protopterus; species Protopterus annectens. The sequence continues at coordinate 159,343,396 of NC_056749.1, forward strand.
AAAAATAATCTTTGGCACAGGGCTATAGGAGAGCAGAGACTGGCTTATATCTTTTAAACTCCTATACCTAGTGTTTTCAAACAAGATAGACTTCTTATTGTAAATTCTGAGAAACAAAGTGGATTTAAATAGACTACAGATTTCTTTTTTATTTCATAAAAATGTTATTAAAATTCTATTTCAATTACATTTCAACTAACAAATGCAATAACTATTTACAAAATATAAAATAAAACATACACAAACATTTGTTTAGAGCAGTTTATGTCGATGCTAAACATAAATAATAGCATTTACATATAATACATAATATAAAAATCTAGATTTACATTATGCATATACACATATTACTAACTTAACATCACAAACTTTTCTGGTTTTGTAAAATACTGACCATTGAAGACCTTAATGTGTTCTTCAGTAACATTAGTCATGTAGTACAAGATGAAATGGTTGAAAATGCAGAAAACAGCTTGACAGTTGATTAGATTTCATCCAGTTCCAAATTAATTGTTCACATAGAATGACACATAAAATGTCAGTGGTCTCATTTCTAATTACCAAAATTCTGGTGCATCACACAGTTTTTAAGCTTTAATATTTCTAAACAGCCAAATAACAGACTGATGTAGTAATAAATAAAAAAAAAATGCTTTTTCATTAAAACATGATATGCAGCCCTTGCAGGGGAATACAGTTAATAATATAACATCACTATAGAGCTCAGCTTATAAATCTAAATAGTTGCAGAAGATTAAAGTTTTACAACAGATATCATTACACTTTCTTAAATGTGTGAAAAGTATTATGCCATAGTATGCAACCAGTTCCTCCCTTGTAATTTATTAACTTGTGTGATGATAGTTTACCATTTGGTGTAGAGGTTAAGGTTGCAATCTTTAGTTCCTGTGGTGCTAGGTTTGATTCTCTCAGCCTTCATTTAACTCCTGTGTGACCTTGAGTAAGTCACTTAAACATCCCTGCTCCCCTGAAAAGGAACTGTATCTCCAGTGATCCTGCTCCCCTGAAAAGGAACTGTATCTCCAGTGATCATATCTGGTTAACAAACAGGATTATTATGATAACCACCAGCTATTCTGCTTGCTCTAGACAAGCAAAAATACTGCAGCTATCTTATGCAGCCTTTGTACTCTGGCGTACATTATCAGGCTATTTATCGCAATGTACAGATACATATAATAAAATAAAGTAAAACAGGAAGGAATGAGAGGCGAAGGATCACTTGGAGATGCCATTCAGCCTTTAACATTTATGTTCTGGGTTGGGAACCAGTTTATAAATACATTTTAACACAGACTAGAATCTTTAAGGAAGCAGTAAAAGCAAAGCTTCCCTGGGGTTTAAGTAAAAAAAAAAAAAAATGACCTGCCAGATACTCAGCCATATAAAAGAGTGGTGTCTTACATAGTAGTGGTCGTACCCAGACTGCACTAAAAGGCCCTTCCGAAGTTCTGCCCAACATATATCATTCACTGTGCCCCAGCAGTTATGAATGGGTGGATTTTGATTGTCCAGTGATCTAGTTACTGTGTACTGACAAGGTTAAATGCAGAAGGCAATGGTCTTCAGATAAAATGATTCCCTCCATTATTAGGTCTAATAATATTCGTGAAGGTATAAAAGGCGGTTTGCTGACACATGTCAGCTAGGAAATTGCTTCTACTCCCTTACATGAAGACAGCCAAAGCTCATTCTACAAAAAGATATGTCACTAATACTTTAACTGTAATATTTCTGTAATACTAATATTTGGGTTTCAGACGTGCTACAAATTATCTTCTATGCAAATAGGCATCTGTAATAAGATTTTGTTGCTGTCTTGAGGCTGCTATTATTTGTCTTTCACGGTCAGCATTTAATAAGATCTCTCCTCGCTATCTAAGAGCTGACTGGTAACTCTTCAGGACATATAGCAAGGTGTGATGGAGACAACAATAAGCTGTAAATGACATTTTCACTATACTATATTAAGATCGCCATGCTCAGAACATGTATAGCAGGAACTGCATTGAGAGGATCGTGGCTTCTTGTCAGTGTATTTCTAGATTGAATTTAGGTGTTACTTAATCCATAATGTAGCAGGCCAATGGCTGTGATTTTGCCTTTTATTTGTTTATAGCACTTCTGCTAAACAGAGGAATGTAAGGAACTCAGACACAAAGTTGGCAAATATATATGCATACAAGTCCCAGAAATGTGATTTATTATAGAGCTGTAGCATTTGACGTTAGAACTTCATAAAATGGTGACATTGTTTGGAAGCTGTTAATATCAGTGACAAACATGGCATTTTAAAAATCCAGTTTCATACCAATGAAGACTACAGTCCTTAAAGCATGGATTTTTATCTATGTTTTTGTTGTAATGCATCCCAGCATCATTGTACATACCTCTGAACCACTTGGCTCAAGAAATCTTGAAAAGCCTAAAATAATATGGAACAAAGGTCCAAAAAGAGAGATAGATATTAAATATTGCTCTTATAACCTTAGAAAGCTTCTAAAACAACAGGATTTCTGTCACCATGCATTTATTTTCTGAAGGATATGAAATCTGAAGCTCAAGTGTATGTCAGCACGTATTGATTTCAATCCTCAGTAATTTGCCAGAAAACCACACATTTTATGAGGAACATATCACATATATGAGGCAAAAATTTGGGCATTCTGTGAAAATTTGGACAGTTGAGAGGTAAGTCAGTATATAACAATAAATAAATCACAGTGGAAAAATCAATGATTTGCACAGCATGGATACATATGTCATTTGATCTCAGTCAGAAAACATGCACCAATAATTACCAAAATGGATACAAATCCAAGAACCCAGCAAAAAGGCATTTTATTTCAGTTCTTTGTAATTTTTGATTACCTGATACTGTTTTACTGTTATGATGATGGGTTTTATACTTGCTTGCAATGCGAGAAAATGAAGCAATACTAAGGGATGTGTCGATCGGCAAGCTATTCTTAGACCGCTATATCAGCTTGTCCATACAACAGTTTGCCATGGTAATTTCAAACCACAGAAGGAAAAATCAATTAAATTAACACTGAAAGCCATTTTAACAGTAGTTCAATAAAAAAAAAACAGCAACAATTTGTAGCAGAACAAGAAAATCAGAACACATTAAGAAAAACTGCAAGTGACCTGAAACTCTTAAAAGCATACTTGGTTCATGGCGAACATACAAGTGAAATATGTTCTTATAGAAGCAACAAATATTTTCTAGTGATTCTAGATCTCAGTACTAAATAAAAGAATTTGTGGGTGTCAAACTTAAGATACTCTCATTTCATGATGATAATACAGTGAAGCTATTAAGTTCGTCACTAAGTTTTATGAGCTAGAATATACAGAATATATGTCAGGCTGCAGAAAAGATGCAGAACAAAGTTGTGTGTGTATTACAACTCCAATTTGAGTGGCAGTCTCTCAGAATGCAAAATAAATAGTGTAGAAAGCATTTCAGTGTGTCTGCTATAGAATCATGCATGGCTCCAGTGCATCAGTTTTTCAAGTACTGTAAAATGTGTTCTAACACAGCCAACAGCTATACATTTCTCTCAGTTATTTATACAGTTAAGAACACCACTGAATGGTTCAGCTAAATTATTTGGATTTTTTTATTATTTTCCTCACTCTCTTTTTCTGGGCTCCTAGTTGCATTTCTCTTTCTTCTGTTTCTCTGTCAATATTTTTTTTTCGAGTATCAGCAATACATAGCAATGGTATCCCTGAAAAAGAGTTTTGCTTGCCTGGTCATTAAGTTTTCATTTCCAAAAGAGGCATATTGAATATAGCAAGGTGTGACTTAAATGCAACACTAGTATCATTTCTTTTGAGAGGAATGGTCAAATGTTTACTATGTGAGGAGGTGGGCCAAAATATTCAATGGCTATGGTTAGCATGGGCAAGAAAAAGTGAATAGTGAAGGAGTGACCAAGAAGAATGACCATGCACAGGATGGACAAACTGTAGGGTTGAAAAAAGGGAGACATTAATAGGTTCATAGGTAAGTAATGGGCTAGCTGACCTTCTGGCCATTTTAATCCTAGCCAGTTTCCCTTTTTATGCTAAAATTAACATATTCCATTTGGTTAGAGATTGCCTTACCCACCCCATGGTTAATAATTATATATCACCCCTAGCGGTAATACCAGAGATAATCTGAGGAGACCCATGCATGGGATAAATCATTTAGGAGCTGCATCTGTCCATTAGTGGTACAGGGGGAAGTCTTGAGGTAAATATTCTGTTTCTCATTCAGTGAATCAAGTTGTACTTGAATATGGACAGGGATGAGCTTTGCTTTATGTGGATGGGGAGTCTGTTTCAAGGCAGTGGTATCCTCAGCAAGATATACAAACCATGTTGTTGATATGTTGCAGAAAAAGTTTTGATCCCTAGACTGAGTATTTCCAATGCCATTTTACTTGCTTATGTGCAGTAAAATCATCAGTATTGGGTTGGACGATGCGTTGTATGCCAGAAACAGGTAATCTCTTAGTCTGTGAGATACTGCGTATAGTGACAGGGCTTTGAATCAGTCCATGCAGAACATGTTGCTTAGGCCTCATATCATGTGGCATCTCTTTGGGCATTCCAGTTGTTACACGTGCCTGGATGGATTAGCAAATATTGCATAGATATGTTACAAACTAGTACAATAGCATAACATAGCATATATACAGCTGTATTTGTAAATGATCTTTTATCACTTATTACCATCCTCTGAATAAACTAAGCAATGACTAATCTCTTCAAAGCTGTGGATTACTGAGGCTTTAAGGTGATCATCTTACTGCAAGAACTTCTTTTTATTTGAAGCTAAATATCGTTATGTGACCTGCAAGATGAATACTGAAACCGTGATTTGGATGTTTTGAAAACTGTTTACAAAATATGTTGCTTTCTGTTATATAAAAAACCCTGTAGACTTACTGAATGAAAGCTGTACTGACTGAAATGCTAATACCGTATACCCTGGTAATTGAATGTAGGATTGCCATCTACCCCTCTTTGTTCGGCATAGTTCCTATTTAGGCAGTGGCTTCCTGTGGGGAAAAAACAGAAAAATGGCAAATGTCCTAAGATTGTAGGACAAAAAGTTTAGGTTTTCTCTAACAGTTGCATAAAATGGCCATTCTGTATATGTAACACATTCATATTACATGAAACAATAGGAATGACTCAAGTTCCACAATATTCTGTCAGAAAAGTGACATCCAGTCCTTTGTTCTTGTTGTCAGAATGGTTGGTCCTACAAAATTTAACATTTCCTTAAAACAATTCTCACTTTGGGCATTTGTATAGTGGCAACCCAAACTGAATGCTGTACTGATTTGATTTTTAACACCTTGCATCTGTGCCCCATATGGCTAAAGTTTTGCTTCTTGAATTATGTATTGAAAACTTTTTATACAGTCAAATTGTTGTATGTACTTCTATTGTCATTTTAATTCTTTATTTATAAATTGACATTTGTTTACCGGGAAAGTCCAACTGGGTAAGACCCCATATTCAGCAGCGGCCCAGGAAGAAAAGCTCCAAACTATTACAAGACATTTTAACAACAACAATCTTCAATAATAATAGAAAAAAGTATATAGTTTAAATAGTTATATTAAATTAGACATAACAGCTATCCATCCACAACCCCTATTTCCCATTTTTGTATATGGAGCTGGGGTTTCACTTCAACAGTGATAATCATATAGAGCTAAGGTTTGCACAGCCAGGTTGCTAGCCCTGCCATAGTAGTTCTTTCACACTGCACTCACACCTATGGCCAGTTTTGAGTGTCCAAGCCACGTACTGCATGTCTTTCAAATGTGACAGGAAAAAAGATGCAAACATAGGGAGGATGTGCAGACTCCTCACAGAAGGCAACCCAGCTGAGAATCAAACTGGGAAACCTCTTGCTGTGAGGCAACAACACTATCCGCTGCACCACTGTGCAACCCACATTAGAAATATGCAAAATGTGAAATAGAAAATAAACACAAATACAAAAAAAAAAATCAAGACAACAATATGAAATAATTACTTAATACAATACAAAATATCTTGCAGTAAGTCATTACACAGGATATATACTGCCATTCTCATTTTAAATGAAAGTTAAACAGAATAATTAATTATATCCATAATTCAGCCATGTATCACTTACAGATAATACTGGGTCAGTCCTCTCCTGATTTATTAGGTATTAAAACAACTTTCACCCATATAGTAGTCATTCTTTCACAGTGCTTTTGCAAGTTTCTGTGATGACTATTTTCTTCCACTTGTTCAAGAAGACTAAATGCATGTCTCACTTTCCAGCACCTTTAATATCCCTCCATCCTCTTCAAGCCAAAATTCCATCAGAAATGACTGAAAACAGTTATTAAACTTTTTATCAGCATTTAATCCACTTAAAGATATCCCACGCAAGTGGCAGTTTGTTCACAAAGTTTTCTTTCTATCCATCCTACCCATATACCACAATTTTTTTGTCCATGGGCATGACCACAGCACACTTTTCAGGCCAGCATTAATCTTATTCTCACTTCCACTTGTTTACCCAAAATGGACATCCACTTAGGTGCAACAAACAGCTTTTGCACCAGCTGCCTGCTCACACTGCAGCCATAATAGCTTAGACAAATTGCTAGAGGCTAAAAAGTACTATTTTGTAGTATACAAAGTAAAACCCACCCCACCAATAGACATGACTGATGTTCAATGCTATAGATGTCAGAGAAAGCTGCATGATTTCTGGAACAGTTGAGTGGTCTCTCTGCAATACTAGTGGCTTCAGACGTGAATTGTTAAAGGCAAAAATGTACTATTTTTGAGAAGATAACCTATTAGCCTGTACCACCAGCAGAGTTGATGGATATCTGGACTCAAGTGTTTTACAAGGGTGTAAGGTTTTTGCACCAGCTGTCTCATCTCCCTCCAATCCCAGGTACTTATTAAATCTGTTGTTAGATACTGACTAGTACTGTTTTTGAGAACACAAAATTATTAACCCACCCGAGCAACAGACCTGACAGATATTAATGTTGTAAGTGTTTGTGGGGGGCATAAGGATGTTGTTTGCCTATCCATGCTCTGTTTACTGTTTCACGATCGACCTATGTAGGTATCATTTCAGTGTTTTTTAACTCCCACCTGTTCCTCTGTTAGTATAATTAAACACTTGTAAGCCGTGCTTTTCAGAAATGTCTTGCTCAGGGGATTACAATTTGAGTGTGTGGATAGCCTTTACATTCCCATTGGGAACATTTACACTAGCCGTGTTACTCTACATCTATATCTACTGCAGAGAGGTTTGTACTGCATATCTTTAGGGTCAGATCTTTCTATAAGAGACAGAAAGGAGGAAGAAATCAGATATCCTTATCCAACATAAAGCTTATGTGTTTTCATTATCACCATTCTACATTCTCTGTTCCTCATTAGTTTGGTTAACAAGCTAATGTGCAGATGTGAAGACTGACTGGGTACTTTTGCTCAACTGATTGTGATGAAATGCAACCAGTGACCCTACGCTCTTTGGTCACTTTTTTTTTTGCTCTCATGCAAGCACAGATTTATTCTACATTGCTTCTGGTGTTATTTACTTGTACTCTGCTGCAAGAAACATGATTCATAACCATCTTCTTTTCACCGTCCCTATAATTACTTGACTCAGTATATCTTTAATTTCAACCCCATTCTTTAAGTCCCATTTTCACTTGCTATCGCTGTGGGTGGCACAGGGGAGAAGTGGATACCATTGTCACTTCACAACAAGAGGTCTTTCATTTCGATTCATGGCTGGGATGCCTTCTGTGAAAAGTCTTCCCTGTGTTTGCAAGGGTTTTCTCAGGGTGCTCTTGTTTCCTCCAACATTCCAAACATATGCAATAAATGGACTGGACAACCTAGACTGGCTGCAGGTGTGCATGTGTATGCATGTATATGATATGGACAACCAACCATAGGAGGGTTACCCACCCGTTGCTGTGAACATCGTCTCTAGATGATTGCTACTGTTGATGCAACACCCTAACACCCTGTCCACAACATGGGAAAATGGGGTTGTGGAAGGATGGTTACCCTGAAAGGACATCCACATAGGTGTAGCAAACCAGTTTTTTTTTTGATAATGTAGCTGTACAAGTTAATACCAAAAGAGTTTTCCATATACATTTATGTAGTTATGTTATGCTCATTATTAACAACAGCCTAGAACACCACATAAGATTCCACAGTGCAGATCTTGATATTCAATGAACTTTTTTTTTGTATATCCTGTGAAGTGGACAGATTACTGGACAATATTAGTGTATTGCTGGGTGTAGACCATAAGTAGCTATCTGTGTTTGTGTACAATTCCTTGAAATTTTGTTAAGCAGTATCATTAGTTTGACTTTGCTTAGTATTACCTCCGCAATCTATTATTTCTGTTACATGAGAATATTATTTTTCATTATCATATATGGCATGATCATTGCTGTGTGTATATAAAATCTTTTGTAACATCTTACTGATCAAGGAACTGGGAGATAAACTGTTGTCTCACTATCTTTTTCTACAGCCAGCCTTTTTAACAGTGGTATCACCTACATGCCTCATACATTTGCTTGTCTCACATGTTCAGTCATCTTTCTGGTAACGTCCTTTACTTATTATCACTGTTTCTCCATTCACGCCCTCATACTAAGCCCTTGTGACCATGTCCTTCCTTACTTCTACTTCACCTATGATTCTCTCAAATAACTTTTATTTTGTTTTCCTTGTCCTCCTAAATAGACTGCTAGAGACTGAATATATTGCTTTTGAGAAGATCATATATTAAGCTACTCCGATAGCAGAGCTGACTGATGTCAGTGCTTCGAGTGTTTGAGAAGGGCAGAAGGTGTTTATTTGTGTATCCTAACTCCTCCTTTATTGTTTTGAATTATAATTATATGGGTGTCCTATCAATGGTTTCTAACTCACTCAACTCTTTCTACCTATTTAACATGTAGCATAATTAATTGAATGAAGGCTATGCTCTTCAAAAGTAGCAGTCACAGTGTCACTATTTGGTTATGGGGAGAGTTTAGGCTCTGGTTCACATGCTTAAAGGTTCATAAGTACTTACAAAGTTCATGGCTAAAAGAGACCATCAAAAAGCTCAACCACATCACCCAGTACTAGTGGGAAACTGGCATTGCTCTCCACTGAGGAGACTTTCTCCACATATTCCAAGTGAAGATTTGCAATTACCCATCCAGTCATACAGACTAGTTTTAAAGGAAGCTAGGGAAGTACTCTGCCTGATAGAATGTGTAGAATGCTAAACAGAAATTACCCCTCAGCAGTTATCATAGTGATCTGTGACAGTTGTTTATATTAATATGATCTCACTGTGGAGCTTTTTTCCCCGGGTCTCTGCTGAAAATGAGCCACTAGCTCAGTCAGATTAACCCAGTCAACAAATGTAAAATAAAATAAATACATAGTAACTAAGGGTGCAGTGATATGAGACCCCTCAGCAGTTATCACAGTAACTAAGGGTACGGAGACATGAGACCCCTCAGCAGTTGTCTTAGCAACTAAGGGTATAGAGACATGAGACCCCTCAGCAGTTATCATAGTAACTAAGGGTATGGAGACACGAGACCCCTCACCAGTTATCATAGTAACTAAGGGTATGGAAACATGAGAGCCCTCAGCAGTTAATATAGTAACTAAGGGTACAGAGACATGAGACCCCTCAGCAGTTATCATAGTAACTAAGGGTACAGAGACATGAGACCCCTCAGCAGTTAATATAGTAACTAAGGGTACAGAGATAAGAGACCCCTCAGCAGTTATCTTAGTAACAAAGGGTACAGAGACATGAGACCCCTCAGCAGTTATCATAGTAACAAAGGGTACAGAGATATGAGACCCCTCAGCTGTTATCATAGTAACAAAGGGTAGAGAGAGATATGAGACACCCTCAGCAGTTATCATAGTAACTAAGGGCACAGAGACATGAGACCCCTCAGCAGTTATCATAGTAACAAAGGGTACAGAGATATGAGATATTTGTGGTTAGGAAATGCTGACGTTTCTCAAGCTGATTTAGGTGCTTGGTGAGGTAGATGCAGAAGGGTGGATTATATTCAATGATGGGCCTAATAAGGAATGAATAATGTGTGATGAGAACTTCTTTGGACCTTGAGGAGATGCCATGAATGATAAGCTGTACAGGTTAGAAGGACCTTCTAATGGCCACACAGACATGGTGTTCGTAACAGGGCCTCTTATCAATATGTACCCAAGTTCCTGATGCCTGTCAAATTTAAGTGCAATATTATCTATATGATAAGAAGTAGGAATGCTATATTTACCAAAGAAATCTATGCTGCATTTCGTGGTATTAAGTTTATGTCCATGATTAATGCACCAAGTGTTTATTTGGCTCAGCCTAGGCTAGAGAATTTGAGCATCGGAATAGGATTTGATAACTGGTCACAGTTTGCAATCATCAGCAAACTTGGTTACATTAAGTCCCTTGATATCAGCTTTTATATTACAGAAATATATACCAAAAAGGAGGGGAATCAGAACAAAGCCTTGTAGGATAGCACTAGTGACACTTCTCTGTCTACAGTATGAAAACATTCACAATAGCAATGATGGTCTAAACAGATATTTGCTGCAGAAAAGATAAAACATAAAGCTTGTGTCATTCAGTTATCACCTTTCTACTTATCCAGCTGTTCATCAGCTCTGTGGACAATTAGATGTGCATAATTCAGTACCAGTGCTCTACTGGTTATGGTGTCCTTTGCTGTCATCTCACCCTCCTTTCACCAGCCACATCCTAGACGTGCTAATTTTATACTTTCTAAAATAACATTCTCTTAACTCTATCCAAACATTGTGGCATCACTCACGTCGAACTGATAGAGAAATCTTCACACAACTGTCTTTCTATTGCAACTTCTCTAGTCTGTTATGTGCATCCCATTTGCCAGCTCACTAATCTATTTATATTCAATTCCCATCCTAAGAGTCACCATTGACTCTCTGAAACCATTTTAACACCTCTCAAGATCCACATAACCCCCCTACCTCACTGTTTTGTGCTTTTCTCTTAACTCCTTCTAAACATGTTTCTTTTACTTGCACCCACCCTTCTAAATATCCTACACATGCCTCAAGTGATTAACACTTCAACCACATTTCCTACACTATCTATCCCTGGTTTGGTGCTATTTATATACATGCTTACAAAAACTCCTTTCCAGAAATCCTCTTACTCCTCCAAAAGCAAATACCAAAACACAAACACACGTACACACACACACACACACACACACACACACACACACACACACACACACACACACACAAGCACACACCATATGTATCAGCAATCCTCACCTCAAAGCAGTACTTAAAGCTACAAAGGTTTCTCTTCAAGTTCGCCTCATATACTTCCTATACCTAATGTTTTCAACCACCTTCCATCTCCTCTGCAGTTATCAATGCCAAAAGCATCAGAAATAAGCTTGATCAGGTAGATTCCTTTCTAAACACACACGCACATGCACACACACACACACACACACACACACACACACACACACACACACACACACACACACACACACACACACACCATACCTCTCAACTGTCCAAATTTTTGTCTCATATTTTTGGTCTGTTCCTCATAAAATATGTGCTTTTCTGGATTTTTGAATCCTTAAATCAGTAAGGATTGAAGTCACTAAATAATGAAAGGCATTTGACTTTCAGACTTCATATCCTTCAGAAAATGCATGGTAACACAATACTTTTATTCTAGCGGGTTCCAATCATACCAACAAAACGGCTGAAGATCAAATGGCCCAAAATGCGAAAATGCCATTCATCAATGTGTTTTTTGTGAGATTGCCCTTTTCTCACTGTAGTGCGATCTCAGAGTTAGTATATATAATTAGCGGGGGGTCTGGGGGCCGCAGCCCCCCACAAAAGCAACATCAAGGTACAGTATTTTCGACTTTTAGGCAGTTCAGTATTTGGTCTTTTCGATGTTATAATATAGACCCATTCCAGCAACCTTCTAAGTTTATAAGACCAATATTTAAAACGTGTCCCTATTTTTGGAGCTTTGCCCCCACCCACTATTTTTGGATTTGTCCTAATTTTTTGTGCTAAAAGGTTGAGAGGTATCCCCCCCGCCACACACACACATGCACACACATTATCCTGATATGCTTACAGTTAAGTAATCTTAGCTAAAAGTAGGCCTTCCTAACCTACTTCTCTTCTTCTTCCTAAGCTATAAATATACTTTGATGTCATACCCAGGGAAAGAAGTTGAGGAAGCAACTAATCCTGTACAAATCCCATCTAAGAATTACAGCAGTTGCTCAAACTAATGCCACCTCTGAATAACATTCCCATCTGTCTTCTTATAAAAAATCCCTTAGCACGACAAACCACTATTATATGGAGACACCTATCTAGCACACTTTTGTTTAAATCAAGAAGTTCTATTCATTAATTCATAGTATAATTTTCAACTCCCTCAAGCAAAAAAAAATCCTAATCACTGGGGAATTTAATGTTAACTTTCTAGGGCCCTCTAAACACAATCTAAATGAACCCAAGGCTGATCTAGACCTTATCCAGCTAATACAAGCACCCGCACTTCCCAATATTATCTGTTACCAACATTATTTTCTTGACCTATTTATGACAAACCAGACAGATATCATTTCTTGCATTACCATCTATGACCATCCTTTACTGACCACTTTCCCTTAACCTTCATGATCAACAACTTCACTACCAAATGACCTCCCAGACTTGTCTCCTTTATTAATAAATCTCCTACTAAATTCATCCAACTAAAAACGAGCTTCCCCACCATAGCTTGGATTTCCATACTGTGTTCCAGAAGTGCAACAGATACAGCCCAAACTCTCATTCAAATTCAAAAAAGGTTATCTTCATTATTATTGAAGATCAAAGCACACCAAAATTGAATGGCTCACCAAAAAACTAAAACAGTTGCTCTATCTACTCAATGAAGCCTAGTATAACTCTAAAGAGAAACACAAGCACAGATACCTGCAAAATGTTTATCATGGTCACAAGCATAGCTAAACAAGCCTTTAGATGGCATACTTCACCAAGCCAAAAAATTATTCCTCCTATACTTCCCTATTTAGTTTTTGCTTTAACCCAACCTCTTTACAGGTTACAAAAACATCAACAACATACCCAAGAATGCAATTCAATGCTGACAAAGCCAACTTACAACTACTGACTTTCTCAATTAATTCAGTAATATCCCTGTAACCTCCTCTACCTTTGCCTCACCAGAAACTCCTTCCACTTAGTCCAACACCATAACAACCACCTTCTACTTTAAGGTAGTCAAAACCAAATACATTGAACCATTATTTGAAGAAATCTTGCTGGAGCAGACAATCCGTGTCTGTGGTTCATCTACCATTACAAAAAACATGTAATTCCTCTTCTCCTTATTTACAACCTTTGCCTCATCGCTGACTCATTACCTGACCTATGGAAACCTGCCTTAGTAAAATCATTACCAAAGCAACCAAACCTTATAATACTGTCTCCATTCTACCAATCATAGTAAAGATCCTTGAAAAGGTAGTATTCAAACAGTTATCCACCTGCTTATAATTCCAACTCTGTCTTTAAAACAGCATGACTTCTGGTCAAGAAGGGTAAAAGTGACCGCTCTGTGGACATTGATAGATGGCATCTTGCTTAACATGGACAAAGTTTACTTTGCAGGAAATATTTTCATAGATCTGTCTCATACCTATAATCAGGTGGACCATTTCCTTCCTCTCTCCTTCACAATCACATACTGAAAAATGAAATGAACCACTCAGCCTCCACATGGTTCTACAACTGCAACAACAGAACATTTAGGCTTAAGATTTATTTGCTTCCCTCAGAATCTTACATGGTCATTAGTGAAAGAACCACAATTATACCATGACCCCCCATTAATATTCCAAAACGTGCACGCTGATTGGCCAGCGTGCACGTTGTAAATCAACTTATACTAATGGAAAAAGGTCCGGTCACCCGGACTTTTTCCATTAGTATAAGTCTTGTTTAAAACACTGTCTCGCTATGTTAAAAGAGTTTAACATAGCGACACAGGTTTAAAAAAAGCAACAGAGATCTCCGTTGCTTTTTAGCTGTCTCGCCATGTTAAACCCATTTAACATAGCTTAGACAGGTTTTGCACGAGAAAGCAAGATCTCTGTTGCAGCCTATGTTAAATGGGTATAACATAGCGAGACAGCTTTAAAATAAGCAACATATCCGTTGTTTATTTTAAAGCTGTCTCACTATGTTAAACCCATTTAACATAGCGAAACAGTAAAAAGCAACGGAGATCTTGCTTTCTCCGTTGCTTTTGGCCACAGCTCTGATGTACTGCGTAGGCATGCGCAGTACATCAGAACTGCCGCGGATACCAGACAGCTGTGGAAGGGCAGCAAAGAGGCATTATACAATGCCATTATTTAAGAAAAGTGATTATTTCTTTTCTTAAATAATGTCATAGTATAGCAATAACTCACTTCTGGTGTAGCGGATTTACCCACGGTTGTCTTTGTTTGGTCCCTCAGGACCAAACCACGCCAATCGTGGGTAAATCCCGCATTACCCACACCCAGGCGTGGGTTATTGCTATAGTAGTGAAGGTAGAGGCCAGGAACCACACAAACCAAAGTCCAAACCACAAATCCAATTTATTGAGCAAAAACAGACCAAATTCAGTCAAGGGCTTTCATCTTTAGCAAAGACATCTTCAGAACTGCTTGACATGGTTATCTGCAACCTTAAATAATCCTAGTACATCATGTGATCAAACATTCATATGACTCAACTTTAGTTCAGTAAATGCATTGATTATAAAACTTCAACAAGAATTGTTGTGAATATCAATTAAAATTGCATGAAAAATGAACATAAGTATAACAATAAAATTTGAAAATAAAAATAATGTTCTAGAACAAAAATGGTAAAAAAATCAGTGTTACAAGACTGGTCGAGCTTTGAAAGAGAGAATATATGAACATCTCAACAGAATCAAGAATTTTTGTTGATTGATTTCTTGGAACCAGACCCAAGGGACTTTTACACTGATGAACATCTTCTGAAGAAAGAGCTCATTTGGATTCTTGTGCGTTATGCCCTTACCCCCCGTGGTTTGAATTAATGTTTTTTCTATTACACCTATATTAAAGCTAAAAAGTCTTGAGGGCTGATTATGCCATGTTACTTATACATTTGTCACTGTAACACTGATTTTTTTACCATTTCTGTTCTCAACATTATTTTTATTTTCAATTTTTATTGTTATACTTATGTTCATTTTTCATGCAATTTTAATTGATATTCACAACAATTCTTGTTGAAGTTTTATAATCAATGCATTTACTGAACTAAAGCTGAGGCATATGAATGTTTGATCATGTTGATCACATGATGTATTAGGATTATTTAAGGTTGGGGATAACCATGTCAAGCAGTTCTGAAAAAGTCTTTCCTAGAGATGAAAGCGCTCAACTGCATTTGGTCTGTATTTGCTGTCACTAAATTGGATTTGTGGTTTGGACTTTGGTTTATGTGATTCCTTGGCCTCTACCTTCACTACTTCTATTCAACCTGCCCCAACTCCCTGTTATCCTGTACATCAATCTCATGGTAATTTATTGGTAAAGTAAATTTCACTCAGATTTACAGAACCAACTACAACAGGACCCGCTGACTGTCCCTGAAGGCTAACCATCCCAAAAAACTACTCCTCAACTCCAATAAAAGAAAATCCATTATTTTTGGGACTGCCCAAAATAGAAAAAACTTCCCTCCTCGATATACAAATAACACCCTCTTTCAAATATTTAGGCATTTGGCTTTTCCAGACACTAAATTTCCAACTCCGTGTTAAAAAGAAAACTAAATCTAAAACCAAACACCTATTCTTTAGGTCTATAAGATCTCCCACTTCTTTCAAAACCTACACGAGTAGTCACTGTCAAAGATCTACCTTTTGCATAGTTAGAGCATGGATTTCAAAAGACTGTTGTGGCCTTCATCAAAAATATAACCCCCAAATATATTTCTAATAAAATCTGACATTTTATCTCCAACTCCATAAGAACAAAACACCACAGCCATACAATCAAAAAAGCCAAGTGGGTTCTAGTCAAACAAATGCTCAAACTACTCCTAGACTTATTCCTTTTCAAATTTCTACATCTTGCCACTTCTCCTGTAAGCTCAGAGTATACTCAAAAATACATACAATCTGGATTAGTTCTGCAGAACCAAAGAACTAGACCAACATATACTTACCAGAGCTTTCCTATATTATAACCCACATGTTGGCAATATCTACCCAGCTGCCTAAAATATGTAGCTAATTACAACTACTTCAGAGTACATATTAAATTCTATCTATCCAGTCAAGGTCAATGCAAATGCTTTTCTACTGACTATATCACCAAACAGATTTCAGTCCTTAGTATGGGACTAAATAGTTGCGTCTTTTAGTTCACTGACATTTGTCCACTGGTCTTCACTTGAGTTTGTAAAAGCTTTTCAAATACTGGGCATAGCCTATTGTAGCCTACACCTTTATTTATTTGTGTATAGTATAGCTTTAGATATGAAAGGCCACTGCTTACTGTACTTTAATTTTGTTCATACTTTCTTTGTTTTTGCTCCTTTGGGCTTCTTTTACTGTCCTCAAACTACTTTGGTTGTTGTTGTTTACTATGGATTTTATATTACTGCTTTGCTTCTTGATTACCACCTGAGCTGAGCCTGAAATTGGTAATCTGAGATCACAGTAAACAAACTAGACTAAAATTAATAAAATATTGCATCTCCAACATGTACTACTTTGTTCCCCACTTTTAGACAACCTTGGGGGAGAAAGAAGTCATTAAAGAAGGGATCTCATTTGCTTGTTTCACATGTTCAGTCATCTTTTTAGAGAGTCAGCTGTTCTCCATATACTGTCACGTCTCTTGTATTCAAATTAGTCACTGATGCACTATGATAGGTTCAAGTTGCTTATTGAAATATATATTTACAGTAAGCTGACTGACTCATTACTTCAAACATATTCACATGTGCATCTTCATTCATGCCTGCATTCACTCTGACTATACAAAATGGCACTCATCTTGCACGCGCTCAGTAACTTATATGCACATGCTATCTAGCTACAGTGGCTGACTAGGTACAATACACACAATGATCTACATCCTCCCTCTGATTTGTTCGACATGCAGTAGGAGAACAATATATTTTCCAAAATCCTACCTAAAATACCTATCCCTACCACTACATACCATACAGTCCTACAACTTTACTAGTACCACCCTCTACAACAACATGCCTTTAACACTCAACGCAATCTTTCCTATTGTCCTCCTTAACATCCTACTCTACTACCACACACTTACCTCCTATGAATATCTTAACCTGAACCAAACTCTTACATTAGCCAAACATACTACTACAACATGTCTTCTACCCAACCAAACACATATTAATATACTTTCTACCTCTCCCTACCTCCCACCTCTCTACCATAAAGTACACCATTACAAGTATACAACCTCTAAACGGTTCTATCTAACACCACTCAAATATGCTAATGTTTTTCAATCCCCACAAACACTTTTACTTATACATGGGGACATCCACCCCAATCCCGGTCCCAATACCCTCCTCAATCACACTCCTTCAAACCAAACCACTAACTATTCCAATTCACCCTTCTACACTGACTCTCTCTCTATTGCTCACCTAAATATTCGTAGCATTAACAACAAAGTCACACAGTTCCATGCCTTAATTGATTTCTATGCCTTTGATATCCTCTGTCTCACTGAAACCTGGCTTAAACCCAGTACCAAAGACAACGAATTCACTCCCCAGGCTACAACACCTTAAGGCAGGATCGCCTTTAATAAAGGGCGGAGGAGTGGCCCTCCTATTCAAATCCCAACTTAAGGTAGCCTTAATTGACTCCTTACCTCCCTCCCCAGCAAATGCTGAAATACTTTGTACCAAACTCCACATCAATAAATCCAAAGCTATAAACATAATATGCTCCTACATCCCCCCAGGCAATAACATTAATACCCTAGAAAATATCCTAAGCTGGCTTCCTGTAGCTTTCCGCAGGAAAGGATAATCTTAGGTGACTTTAATATTGACTGGTACTCCTGCATATCCCCACACCTACCACTCACCTTAACCTCTTTAACTTTCATCAAACCATCAACTCCCCTACTAGAATACATAAATCTACCCACAAACAAACCATTCTAGACTGGATACTGACCAACAACAATCCCCTCTCCTATAAAACAGGAATACTCCCTGACAATATTAGTGACCACCTCCCTACCTTTATTACTAAACAAAAATTCAACAATCCCAAGCCAACTACTTATCGAACCAAATATAACAAAACTGATTTCAACCTAACATCCTTTCAAAATGAACTTAAAGAATATAACTGGTCAACGCTAAAATACCTCCCATAGATGACGAGTAACCCACTTCAACAATACCTTCCTACAAATTCTCAACCAGCATGCCCCTTCCCGCTTAGTCAGAGTCAGTTCCAAAGCAGCCCCATGGCTCTCTAAAACTACTAAACAAACTATGCAAGCTAGGAATAAATTATGGAAGAAATGGAGATCCACAAAACCCTATTGACCATCAAAACTTCAAACACCTCAGAAACAAAACAAAGAAACTTACCTATCTGGATAAGAAAAACTACCACTTTCAATATCAACAAAACCAAAATCAAAACCCAAAACAATTTTGGTCAGGAATAAACAAACTACTCCATCCAGGCAACACCAAAACACCTACCCCAGCTAGCTTAGCACAAACAGAACCTAACATAATAGCCGACACTTTCAACAACTTCTTCTCTGAAACTGTCACCTCTCTTGCAAGCACCATGACTCCCCCCCCATCCCTCCAAATTACCCCCACTCAAAACAGTACCCACACGCTAAAGTTTAATACCGTATCAATAACCTACATACGTAAACTACTATCAAAACTCAAACCTTGCACCCCCTCTGCCGACAAACTACCAGCAGAATATCTACAACTAGCTGCAACTGAAATAGCCTACCCAGTCTCCATCTTAATAAACAGAACTATAACTGAATCCAAAATCCCATCCTGCTGGAAAATCTCCCATATTATTCCCCTCCATAAAGGAGGAAACTCCAATGAACTCTCCAATTTTCGACCTATTGCCCTTCTATCTCCTCTATCCAAAATAATGGAACGCTGCATTCACCATCAACTTCTACATTATCTCTTGAATAATAACTTGCTTGTGGACTCACAACATGGTTTTAGACCACACCATAGTACCTCTACCGCCCTTCTCTCCTTCACTGACACTATCAATAAAAACCGGAATAACAACCTGTTCTCCTCTGCACTATTCTTGGACCTCTCAAAAGCATTTGATATGGTCAACCATCAACTTCTCCTTGATACCTTAAAATCCATCTCACTGGATTCACAAGCTTTACAATGGTTCGACTCATACTTGACTAATAGAAAACAAGCTGTCCTTTGGGACAGCCATCTATCCTCTCAACTCCCAGTTACTATTGGCGTTCCACAAGGATCCATCCTAGGTCCCCTACTTTTCTCAATATTCATAAATAACCTGCCCACTTCCCTCCCTACATCCACTTGTATACAGTATGCAGATGATTCCACTCTCATCTGCTCTGCCTCTTCCCCAGCAGAACTCCACTCTGCTACCCAATTGGTCTTCACTGCAGCAGAAAAATGGTTTCAACACATCTGCCTCCTCCTAAATCCCAAAAAAACAAAACTACTACTCTTCACCCCAACCTTTAAATCCACCCCAATTACTTTTTCCATTGCATCCTGTAATGGCACTATCATCAAACCTGACTATTGCACCAAACTGCTGGGTGTCACCATAGATAATCAGCTAAATTTTGACCATCACATTGATTTAACTATCAAGACAGTCAATAAAAAAATTGGTGCCTTGTACAGGCTTAAGCCCTTTCTTACAGCTACTTCCCGAGTGGCTCTAGCCCAAACTCACCTTATTTCTACATTACTGTATGCCTCTCCTTCCTTTGTCAACTTATCTAAAGCTAATCTGAAAAAACTAAATAATGCCTACCACAGTATAGCCAGATTTGCCACTGGCTCTCCATTCCAAACTCATCACTGTCATAACTTAAAGAAACTTAACTGGCTTGAACTCCCAAACCTAATACTCCTACAACAACTGATCATCACTTTTAAAATTCTACATTACCCCTCCAACACACCCATACTAAACAAAATCATCACTCCTTATAAAAATCTCACTACACTCAGATCAGCCAACAAGCTCCTAGTTACCACAATAAAATCTCATAATAAATCTGGGGATTCCTATTTGCAAACACTATCGGTTCTTACTGGAATAAACTCCCAGCAGGGCTGGCCTCCCCAGCCTCATGTCACCTTTTCAAAGGACAAGTGGAAACCCACCTATTAATTCATTGGCTATGTCCGTGCTCCAATCCCGACTGAACTCAAGTACCTTATTACTTACTCTACTCTGCTCCTGAGTACTTTTGCTCCTCTGTACTAACCTTCACTGACTTCCACAGCCCCCTTCTCCGTACCATCACTCTTTTTCAAATTTCTGTTTGCATACCCCTCTGACTTTCTGTTTCTTTTTTTTCCTGTCTCTTGCTCATTTTAGCTGAGCTCCTATTATACTGCTACATTTACATTTCATCAATATCTTTACCTCCTCCTCTCCTTCTACAACTGGCTATTCCCTTGACCTACTTAGTCCGTAATACTTGTACCGAGTAATTACTGTACTTTTTCCTCTTTCAGTTTACTTTATTTTCTCCCTTTTCCTTAACAATAACTACTTTTACTACCCTGTTTCTCTAGCAACCTGCATACTTAACACTGTAAAATACTTGTTTCTCTAGCAACCTGCACACTTAACATTGTATAATATTTAAATTTAGCAATACCTGTTTTAGTTGTCACGACCAGTTACTACTGATATTTTTTTTAACTTTATTTGTAGTATCTAAGACTTGAGCTATTTCTCCTCATCCCCTTGTCTGAACTTTGTTTGTCTTTTATTTAGACTATTCCATGAAAACCATAGATGTAATTGTTTTTCACCTGAGTACATTATGTTATTTGTTTGTTTGTTTTTATTTACTTACTTCCTAATCTGTAGTGTCTTAGTCTGATAGTGGAGCTTTTCTCCTCGGGCCTCTGCTGAAAATGGACATGTATCCAGCCAGACTAGCCCGGTTAACAAATGTAAAATAAAATAAATAATAAATAAAAATTTTAACAAGCTAGATATCACATCAACATATAACAACAAATTAATTCAAGTCCAAGTCACTGTGTATTTCGGACTGGGTCTGGAAATTCTATCTGATCTGTTTATATAAAAACTTTGAATGGGTTTAGTAACATGGACAGTCTCTGGGGCATACCTCTCAATCTCTCAGTGCAAAAAATGCAGGCAAAGCCAAAAATAATGGTGGGGGCAAAGGCCCAAAAATATGGGCAGATTTTAAATATTGCTCCTATAAACTTAAAAATTTGTTAGAATAACAGGTTTGCATTATGTATTTTCTGAATGATACTGATATTCTGTCTGATACTCGATGTCTGCTATATTTAGTGTTATTTAGTGACTTCAATCTTCAGTGAGTTGCCAGAAAGCCACAAATTTTATGAGGAATAGTCCAAAAATATGAGGCAAAAATCTGGACGTTCTGCAAAGATCTGTACAGTTGAGAGGTATGCAGGCTGGGGATTATTTAACAATTGGAACTTTGGATATTACATCAAGTTTACTTGAAGAAAGCACACTGTCCTCTGGAATTTGAACAAGTGTAGAGTCTGTCTGAGAAATAGAGTTTCTGGCACAGGCAAACTGCTGTGACACGTTCACAGACTGGTAGTATGTGTCTTTGATTCCTTCTGAAATCCATTCCATCAGATTGTACGATGCAAGATCTCAATTCTTCACAAATGTTTTTGACGATACCCACTCAGTCATATCCTTTAGATGTTTGCATTCTCACAACTTCTCCTTGTCTTAATGGTCTAAGAGGTTTGCTGGTCTTATAGTACAACTTTTGTGACTGACGTTTTCTCAAAAGTTGAGTCTTGACCATTCTGTTGTTCTTCACATTTGGTTCTAACAATTGTTTACTAATTGGTAAAGTTGTTCTTATCTGTCTGAACATTAATCCCTGAGCAAGTGAACCAAGCAAGTTACCTTGAGGAATATTTCTGAGATTAAGTAGGTTAAGAAAAACATTGGTACCATCTCTCTCAGATTTCCCAAACAAATGTTTTGCACTTTGAACTGCATGCTCAGCTAATCCATTGGACTGTGGATACTCAAGACTACTAGTAACATTGACAAAGTCCCAAGACTCAGCAAAATTCTTGAACTGTTGACTTTATAACTGTTCATGACTGTCATGACTACCATGGACAGAAAAATGTCTCCAATTTTGTAATGACAGTGCTAGAAGTTAAGTTAGGAAGAAGGTCAATTTCAAAGCAATTCTAATAATAATGTACCTACACTAATACTGACCCTTCCATTTGAAAATATCAGTAGCAACCATCGACCATGGTAATTCAGCAATCTGGTTTAGTTGAAGTGGTTCTTTTTGATGGTGTGATTTAGTAATGTTGCAAATTGAACATGCTAGAGTTTCCTTCTCTATATCTTTTGACATAAAGGCCAGAATACTATGCCTCTTGCCCTTCTTTTGACTCTATACATGAGTGACCACAGTGCTAAATTTTGATATATTCCTGCTGTAATGCTGTAGGAATTACCACTTTAGGACCTTTCATGATGATTCCGTCTTCCATCATGAGTTCATCTCTGTAAGGAAAATACTTCTGTATGTGAAGTGGTAAACTAGTTTACCATGCTGGCCATTCTTGACTAAGAAAATGTTTCAGTTTCCGGAGAACTGGGTCTGAAGCAGTGTGATTTTTGAGTTCATCAAGATGCGATGAGGAAAAATTTCTGACTTCCATGATTTCAAAGTCTGCTGCTCATTATCATGCTGTTCTGTTGGTTGCCTGAGTGCTCTTGACAAAGCATCAGCATAGATATTAGCTTTTTGCATAGACAATATTGAAAGTGAACTTTTGCAATTTTAACATCATGCATTGCAGACAAGCTGGGACTGTATGTACTGGCTTTTTCAAATTGTCACTAGCGGTTGGTGAATAGTCTCTATTTGAACAGGTTTTCCATAAATATAATCATTGAACTTCAAACATGCAGACACTACTGCCAAAAATTATTTTTCAATTTCTGCATACTGCATTTCAGTTTGGGTTAAAGTTCTGGATGCATAGGCTACTGGTATGCCTTCTTGAAGACATGCTTCACCAAGACCATACTTTGAAGCATCACACAAAAGTGTTACAGGTTTGTGAACATCATAATATCTCAGTGTGAATGAACTGGCAATTTTCTGTTTCAGAACATCAGATGCTTTTTGGACCAGTTTACATTTTTGAGTGTCAAGACACATAACAGTGCTGAAAGCTCACTCAGGTCTGGGATGAACTTTCCTAAATAGTTCACCATACCAAAAAAAAAAACATTGTAAAGATGTGACATTTTCTGGAACTGGCAAATCAAGAATTGCTGCTTGCTTAAACAGATCTGGTTGTAAACCAGAACCAGTAAACAAATAACCCAAATAATTAACTTCTTTCAGTTTGAATTTACACTTCTGAGGATTCAGTTTAAGAGTGACTTCACATATAATATATGGTCTAGAACTTTCTTGAGGTTTCTATCATGTTTGTCTTCACCACTGCCCCTGAATTAATGTTGTCTATTTTAATAGCTCATGGATAACCAGAAAAAATTTGTTCCATCACACAATGAAATACTCCACTGTCAGAATATATCCCAAATGGCATTCTCAAAAATTTGCATCTTCCAAATAGTGAACTGAAAGTAGTTTACAATGAAGATTTGTGATAGTGAAATTTGCCAAAACTAAATTTTTGCATCTAAGATTAAAAAAAAGTGGTATTAGGCATGAGGGCGGCTACTATTCTACTGTGCGCATGAGATGATGAGGAAATTTAAGCAGTTTGTTTAAAACTCTCGAATAAATACATATTCAAATATCATCTGAGCTTTTCTTATGAGCTATGACCATGAAGGATATCCATTCAGTCAGTTCTTTTAGTGGAGTACTACACCTAAATGCACCATTTTGTCAAGTTCTGCTTTTACTTTGCTCTGCATTGCTATCAGAACCCTCCTTGCTGGTCTGACAACTGCACTTACTTATGGTTTAAGTTCATGAAATATGTGACTGGAAGTTTTCCAAGCTTGTCTTTGCAAATATCAACATATTCATTAAAAATATTCTATATAAAACTATCATTGTTGCTCAGACTTATATGGTGGATCTCTTCATTAAATGAAATCAGTCCCATTCGCACACCGTCTTTGAGGCTAAAAATGACTGCACGTGTCTTCTGACTATGTAAAACTGCAAGTCATAGGTGTTCCCAGCAGAATGGCATGAAATAACTACTGTGCCATGAGTTTGAATCTCTTCACCACCATAAGCAACTAGATTTGCCCACTTTGCTGAATGAATTTTACTTTGGCAAATATTTGTGCTGATATAACATTGCACTTCAATACAGTTTCTACTTTATGCTCTACAGGTTTACCATTAATCCGTAGAGTATAAAATATTTCACTCTTTGCTGCCAACCTATAATTTACTGTGTTAACTGTTTCATCAACCACTGAGACACCATCAACACAGAAATTTGCTCACATCTCTTTATCTGATCTACCTGCTTTTGCTCTCTCTGTTAACAAAAGTATGTACCATTTTAGACTTGCAAAGCTTTTTGAAATGATTCCACTTTTCACAATTATGACGCTGCTTACCAGAAGCTAAGCACTTCTCTCATTTGGGTTCATGACTGCCTCCACAATAATGACAATTAAAAAAAGGCTCTTTTTTGCGGCCCCATATAGTTTATAATTAGGGTTAGAAGCTGCCACACCCTTTGGTTTATATTTCTTTTTCATCTTAGCTTTATGTTGTACACTATCAACATTTGCACTGACAGACTCTGCATGCACGTTCTTCTCATTTGTAAGCATATTCATATGCTTTTCTGTAAGCTCATATATTTGACAATCTCAATGGTTTTGTTCAAAGTTAAATCGCTGTCACAAAGCAAAATCTTTCTCACCACATCATGACTATTAACACCAGACGCAAGCCTGTCTTTTATCAACTCATCACTCAGATCAACAAATCTGCATTTTTTTGCTTTATTTCTTAAGTCGGCAATATATTCTGCTATAGTTTCACCAGGCTTTTGATTTCTGATGTAAAACATGTGCCTTTCCATTGTAATATTAATTTGAGGGTACACATTTCTCTAAATTTACACTCAGGGTCTTTCCACGTTTCAGCCCATATCACAATATGGTGGTTCCACCCCTCCCCTGCTTACATGGCAGGTACATACACAAATGAAAGTTCCCTCTCAATGGCTTCTGAGCCAGCTAAATTAAGAAGTATGAATAGTCTTGTACATGCCTTTTTTTCATAAAATGCACCCTGTATGAAAATATCATATTCTTGCTCAAACACTCACCAATTCTCAGCAATATTATTATCAAACACCAGCAGTCCAGGTCTGAAAAATCCCTCTGTCATAACAACAAAATTAGTTTAAATATAAGCGTAGACCAGGTACTTGTAATTATGCTCAAATGCACAACAATATCTCTGAAAAGGCTTCACTTGAACACTACAAACACTTAACTCTCCGGACACTTTATATACCTTGAAAAGTTTCAGTTAATGCAAAAAAGTAGTACACTGTGAGAAAATGCGGTCATTTTATCCTTTTCCAAAAAAAATGTGGTCATTTTATCCTTTTTGAACATGTTAACACTTCAGAAATTATTTGAACACTTTTGTATTTATTTTGAATACTTTTATCAGTATGTCGCAATTTCAGACATTTCTTTTATCTTGGTAATTATTTTGAAAGTTTTGAATGCTTTACCAAATAAGTGGTGACTGAAAAATCATTTTAACAAATTTAAGTACCTTTGAATAACGGCTGACCTATTTGTGAGTTGGCTCCTGTATATTCCTCCACTTCTAACTTTGTGTCTCATAGTTTGTGAGTTACTTCACTTTGTATTTCATTCTGATACCATGTAGCATGTCTCTTGTATTCAAGTGAGACACTGAAGCACTGTGATGGGTTCAAGTTGTTTATTGTGCGTAAACACATCAGGAGTTGTAACTGGAACATATATTTAAGCTAAGTGACTGACTCATTACTTCAAACACACTCAAACTTGCATCTCCATTTATGCCTGCTGTCACTCTGACTATACAAAATGGCCGTGATTTTGCATGTGCTCAGTAACTTATATTCATGTGCTATCTAGCTATAGTGGCTGACTAGGTACAATACACACAACGATCTACATATACTACCCCAGATGCTCATGGGTTCACAAATTCTAAAATCCTCCCTTTATGTAGTGTATACACCACCTTACCATCCATCCATCAGCTTAGACTCCATGCATCCATCTACACCCTTTTCTCGTTTCTGCACATGGGGTCAGGGTGTAACTTCAACAGTGATAATCATCTAGAGCTAATGTTCACACTGCCAGGTGGGTACCCTTGCTGCAGTTGTTCTTCCATACCACACACCAGCATGCACACTTACACCTATGGCCGATTTAGAGTGCCCAGTCTACCTAATGCATATCTTTGAAATGTGGGAGAAAACAGGAATACCCAGAGGAAACCCAACTGAACACAGGGAGGATATACAGACTCCAAACAGAAGGCACCCCTTCTGAGAATCAAACTGAGAAACCTCTAGCTGTGAGGCAAAATGCTGTCTGCTGTGCCACTGTGCCACCTGCCCAGCTTAGACTGTGTTCCTCTAATTGACCCCTTGCCATTTATTTTATGGCACTATCCTGTCTTATAGTGCTCCTGTTGATATAGTTTGTTGTGTATCATTTTCCCAAATCGTTTTTTGTCTGAAGCTAATGTCACCTTTATTTTATAGGTAACCTTTCTTGGCCAAAAAGCTCTAAACTGCATCCCACGCATCTTGATCACACTAAACAATTTCTCTTCAGCTTATGAAATTCATAATCTCCTAGAAAACTCTGGATTTCATCCACAAGAATGTAGTTCAGTTTAACTTATCCCATTCAGAAACTGTTTCACACTTTGGAGTTGGACTGTATTACTCCCCTATTACTGCCTTCACTTTACTGAGTGTAAGTAACCCTCATCATTGCAAGATATTATTTTCCAGACTTTTGGCTCTATAACCCAACCCCCAGGTTTGCAAACTGAGAGAACCTGCTGCCCAGCATCTCTACTAAATGCTGAGCAGACCCTCTTGAGCTGTTCATCAGTCCTTGGGTAAAAACAACTAACATCTACCTTCCCTACTCATTGCACAGATAGAATTAACCAGTGCAGTCTCATACCCCACAGCAATGGAAAAAAAATCAATATGAAATAAAGTTTTAAACTATGATCATGTCTCTAATGATCTAAATACGAGAAAAGGATGCCTGATTGCCCACACCACAAAATGACTTGGAGCTTTAGTAAAAATTTTGCATCAACAAAACAAAGGCTTAATAGATGATACTAATGAAAACACCTATTCTTAAATATGTCAAAGTATTTGGAACCCTCACTCCATTACACAGTGAAAGACAAAAAACTATACCCACACACATTATTTTACAATATCTACTAATAAAAGGCATACAGGTTAAAATAAAGTGTGATCCTTGGCCATAAACCTCCACCGATCCCATTCCATATATGACAAAAAATTATATTTGTCATGCAAGGTATGTTCAGAATTTTAGAAATAAATCAAAATACTTCCAATTTCAGTTGATTACCATACATTAACAGGGGAGGGGGTCCCAGTGTCTTCCCCAATCTTTAAAGGATAACCCTGTTGTCTTTTATCCAGAAAAAATTCTGATGTTGATAATCCAAATATGTTCAGTTGTAATAAAATGTCTTTGCTATAAAAATACATTAAAACAAAAAATAAAATGTGTAATCATTAATGCAAGGAGTTTAAATCTGATCCTATGGTATTAAGACTCTTATATAATAATAATAATAATAATAATAATAATGATAATAATAACATCACTTTTCCTGGCATTTTCCATAGTCTCTAGCCTCTTTAAACTATTTTATCAAAACTGTTTAACAAACAGTTGATTAAACAACTGCGATAGTCTAATACAGGCTGCAAGCAAAATTAACCAGGAACTGACATCTTACCTATATCAGGCCTCTGAGGAACTTCTACAACTGTCTGAAGGGTACTCCTCTCCCTTAGTTAGTTATTTGTTTAACTCTCTCACATTAGTTTTCTCAAGTTTTCATCCCCTGTATCACCTGTTGGGTACACAGATGGCTTTCAGGGTAACTGGTGTGAGTTATGCTCTTTTGTGATTTTTTTTCCTTACAGATCTGTTACTTCAGAGTTCCAGAAGGTTGATAGCAAAACAATCCAAAGAAAATCTAAAGCTGTTACTGCCCACTGCCTGGATTCTAAATAAGAAACTCCACTTCCAGCAAGGTCTCCTCACCCGGGAGAATGTAGATGTCTGTACAGTTACTGAGATATGGTTTAAAGCTGAGGAAATCACCCTGGCAATATATGGCTATAATGCCTTCCACACATTTAGACCAGCTACTGCACAGGAAGTGACAAAAGTAGGTTGGTTTCCTAAAGGGCAGGTCATCTCTACTCAGTCTGGGTGACGTCTTCAAGAAGGTCACCAAAGCAATAGACAAAGGCAAAATGGTGCATGCTGCCTACATTGACCTGGCCAAAGCATTTTACACAATAAACCTACTTGGGCATTATAGACAAACTTATGAAATTAATTACAGTTATAAACCACTATGCAACCCACTGGATAGCCAGGTGGTTCAAAGACATGACCTAAGAAATTAGGATACCTACTTCCACAAAAAGTCCAGTTACTAGCAGATTCCTTCAAGGCTCAGTGCTGGGGATGCTTCTTTTTGGCATTTACTTCTCTGAAGTTAAGGCCAACCTGATGGGCCTCTGGTTGACAGATGACTGCAAACTAGGTGTAGTTAAAGAATATCCCAAATTCACAAATGCCCTCACAGATCCTATGTAGATCACTTCAATAACTGGTGCCACAGCCATGGTCTAAAACTAAATGCCAAGAAATACATAATGGTATCCTTTTGAAGATGGCCAACCCTGGAAACTACTGCACTGATAATACACACCTTAGAGTAGACCTAGTGGTCAGAAATTTGTGAATGCATGTAGACACTAACTTGCCGTTTGATCATCCTGTCTCTATGATAGCAAGGAAATCATTTTATGGTGCACAGCCTATAAGCAACAATATGGCATCTAGGTCCAAGTATGTCATTGTTCCACTGTACTTGTCCCTCATCAGACTAATCATTGAGTCCGACATCCCCTTTATTATGTATCTGACCAGGAATACACAGCAACTGAAGTGTCCAGTGAGGTTCTTCATAATACGAATGTAGCGCAATAACACATTTGTCATATGTGGACCACCTCATAGCTCTATCCCTGTACTTGGTCTCATACAGACTGCTGAAAGGCGATCTATGCCTGGCATATAAAGCATCCTCTGATCTCACTCTAATGGGGCTGTTGCACATTCAGAAAACAAACATCAGAATTACCCAATCTAGGAACCTGAACCTCATCTGCAACATAAATAAGACATGTTGGAGAGGTAAGTTTGTGTCTCAGAGAATACCCCCTCCACTGGAACAGGCTTCCTATCCATGTGAAGTAAAGTTATCTACTAACCAAATTCAAGCATAACTTAGAACAGTGAATCAGAAATTCACCTACATCTCTGTTACACAGAGGAAGCCTGTAAACGCTTGTGACCCATGCCCAAGTCTACATTTACCCCTTAAAATAACCCTAGGGCATTTTAACTTGTGATATACATTTGGGAACATGACTAGGCTTAAAAAGACCACTAGGGTCATTATCCTAGTAATCCCCTATGTACCCATGAGACATATAAGGTCCAATTGTTTTAATTATACATTTCCTATGGTTTACTTATGAGCAATCAAATCACACTCCAATGAATCACCAGTTTCTGAAAAATAACCATTGAAACTGGTGATTCAAAAACTTTTTTTTTTTTTTTGCGGGGGGGGGGATTCCCATTTGCAACCCCCGCATATTTTAAACCAACTCCATGGCTGTACCACAGTGGAGAAATCAAGAAAATCCCCAAAAAGCACACTGTTGACTTGCACAATACATCACACTGTGGTGAAGTAACCAAGACATTAATTTTTTATCCACAGCCATTTGCCCACCAATGCTTCACCACATGTAACTATGCCATTTCCTGTCTTTGACCAGTCCTCCTTTTGCCATTTCCTGTCTTTCATCATTCCTCCTTTTGCCACTTCCTGTCTTTCGTCAGTCCTCCTTTTGTTGGTTGATGAAGTATAAAAATGACTGTAAGACTGGGGCTGCTCTCTGATCATTTAAAGATATTGTCAAAGTTAACATTTATTTGGCATCCATTACTGCACTATCAATCTGCGATTTACATTTAATTCTAATAAAAGTAATCTAGTTTACTCTGATAAATATTCACCTGATTATTCAGCTTTCTTAAATGACAATATCTTTTCCATGGTTGAAATTATAACGGATTTTGTCACTGTAACAATCTATAGCTTTTCCTTTCAGGACCATGCTCTTTGTATAAAATCTACAGACATGAGGCAATGTGTCAAAGGATATCCCAAGCCTATAATTTGCCCATCTAGTAAAACTGTTGCTTTCTCTGCATACTATAAGACTCGTACAAATATATTAAAACTTGCTCAAGAAAAAATTCCTAAATAAATTCCATCTATAAGAAGCCTCTCTTATATTGATAAATTCATGAAAATGAACTTTAGTATACATGTTTGTTTAATCATGGGCATGTTATGTCTTGCCTACAAAGCCCTACATAATGATGTTTTGGTCTAGAATGTTCAGTTCTTTCCAAACATACTATACTGCATCCCGGTTTATGTTGTTCCACTTAGTAATACTGTCAAAGGGGACAGATTTACTATTTGTTGATCCCTAAGCTGCTGAACAAATGGAAGCATGTTGATCTATCTAATGCAATTTCAGGGAAAGTCAATTTGGTGAAAAAATTAGCCAAAATAAATTTTGCCTAACCTAAGAGAGATAGTTCTATTTTGCAGGGGGCAACCTCCCATGTGGGGAGATACCCCCAAAGCTATATAAACCTGCTATATGCGGAAGTTGTTTAGGCACAATTTCTCTGCCAAAGCGACTTTTGTTCAAATTGCATTTGACCGATTGATTGGCTGCCAAACAAACTACCATGCATTATTATTTAAGTGAAGGGCCACTGGCTTTGTTTAAATCATAGAAGTGAAAGGAAAGTATTAGCTTGTATTTTGGATGCAAACTTAAGACCTCCAGCATACCATGTTCTTGTCACTACTCTGGACAATTAGGTGTTGAGCATTCCCCTAAGAGCTTTTTTTCAGCTAGGAAACCTCCAGCATGCTGATTAAGGTCAAATTACAAGCAAACAAAGATACATATAGACACAAAAAGCCTTCTACTTACAATCTGTTAAAATTATATAAGTGAAAGGAAAATATTTTTCATTTGGGACTCAAACTCAAGACCTCCAGCAAACAATGCTGGTGTTAATGGTATTTGACCAACAAGAGCCTCTGGGCAGTTGCATGTTGAGTTTTCCCTTAGCAGTTATTTTCCTTTCAGCTGGGAAGGCTGTAGCATGATGATTTTGGTAAAAGTACAAATATACATGGACTCAAATACAGAGAAAGCCCTCTGCTTAGGCTCTGTTAGATGCATGAAAGTGAAAAGAAAATAGTAGCTCTTATTTAGGACTGGAAGCCAAGATTTCCAACATACTGTGCTGGTATCCCTGCTAATGTAATTTGACCTAAATCAGCATGCAAGAACTTTTCTAGCTAAATGGATAAAGCTCTTAAGGAAAAAAAAAAACTCTACACTAAACTATCCACAGGGACTTTTTGGACTAGAGGCATTGACACCAGCAGGGAATTCTGGAGGCCTTGGGTTTGAGTCCTACATGAGAGCTAATACTTTTTTCTATTATGCTAATATATTCTAGCAGTGCCTAAGCAAATGGCTTTCTCAGTGTGTGTGTGTGTGTGTGTGTGTGCGTGTGTGTGTAATTTAGCTTTGTTTAAAGGTAGTTTTAGGTGACTCGATATAATATAGAGGAGTCTGTATTCTTGTATGGTCTTTGGACCTAAATGCAGGTGTAATAAACTATGACACTATAAAATTAAGGCATAATATGTTTGTTTATTTTAAAGTGAGGGCAGCACAGTGTTACAGTGGATAGCATTGTAGTCTCACAAGAAGAGGTTGTCTGGTTTGGTTTTCAGCTGGGGTGCCTTCTTTGTGGAGCCTTTATGTACTCCCTCTGTTTGTGTGGGTTTCCTATGGATGCTCTTATTTCCTCCCACATTCCAAAGACATGCAGCAGGTGGACTGGACGCTCTAAACTAGCCATAGGTGTGTGTGTGTGTGTGTGTGTGTGTGTGTGTGTGTGTGTGTGCACGTGCGTGTGTGTGGCATGGAAGAACTACCACAGCACGGCAAACCATGCCTTAGTGTAAACCTTTGTTCTAGACAATCATCACTGCTGAGATACACACCAACCCCATGTGCAAAAATGGGAAAATGAGGTTATGGATGCAAGGTTGTTAGGGACAGATCAATGCAAAGAAGCCTATTATTTCAAAGATCAGTACAACAAATTGTGTCTACTAACACTGATAAAAAATGCTGTGTAAATCTATACCACACCTTGATAAGAAGTATAACTGTGGGAGCAGAATGGTGTTCTAGATGGGCTATCACCTGTACCATCTGTATTCACCTGAAGCAAAAAGCCAAAATTATCTTATCAATTGATGGTTCCAAAGAATGATAAAAGGAGTGATCTCCAAACAAGAAACTACTCTGCTGTCTTAAACCAAATAAAAATGTTTTTGAAAGGTTGCTTGCTGAGTGGAATATTTCCCATATACTGAATAAAATGAAAGATAGATATGAATGATCTCAAAAAGCAAGTGTGTGAGCCCAAATAATATTCTTTAGTGCACCTGAAACACTGCAATCCAGCAACAAAACCCAAGACATTTATAGGTATCTCCCGTAATATCCCCATTCACCCACATTCTTTTCAACTTGCAAGCACCAGCTGATACATTTCCTTTTTTACCACAGATTGCTTTCTTTCTGGGCATTCACTTGTCACTGTATCTGGACATCCAACAGTGCACATCATCATGGTCTGAATCTTCTGAAACGATTTCTCAAAATGTTCTCATGTACAGAAACTTCTTGCTGTAGTGCTTAATGAGGTGTGCTTTTCTAAATGTTCACAAATTGAAGGAATCCAGGCAATCTAAACTATAAGAGTTCATGTATGTGTAGTCCTTTGTTGGAGTAGTTTTGTTTACTAAGCTACTCTACAAAATTAACAGGTTCTTTACCTAAGCAGAACACTCAAAAAGCACCTTCATGACCTTAGAATTGGACAAATGTAATGGAGTTACAGTTTCTTGACCATTCCTCTCAATTGTCCAGATTTTCTCAAAATGTCTAGATGTTTATCTCATATTTTCAGCCTATTCCTCATAAAATTGGTAGTTTTCTAGAAAATCACTGAGGATCGAAGTTAGTAAATAGTGGCATACATTTCAGTTTCAGACTTCATATCTTTCAGAAAAAATGCATTTTAACACAAATATTGTTATTCTAGCAGCACTGTAAGTTTATGAGAGCAAGATTTAAAATCTGCCCTTATTATTAGGCTTTTGCCTCCCCATTATTTTAGGTTTTGTCTTAAACTGAATTAAAAACAGGTTACACAGACTAAGATACTGTACAAGTGTATATTCATATTTACTAAAAGTTTTATTGAAACAAGCTGACCAAGCACTACTGTCAAGATTTTTACATTTTGTTTATAACACAGATTACTGCCAGATAGACTGCACTTCCTCAGATGACTCAAATTACAAAATGTTCACCAGACAGTTCTTTACAGTCATTTTTATCTAGCTTCAAATTTTGGCCTTAATGAAACATTTTTTTTTCTCTATTGATGCATTCTTTGTCTGCATTCTTATCTCATCCAGAGAAAACCAGTTTCTCAGCAGGTCGAAATGTTCTTTCATTGATAAGATAGTCTGTAACTTTTTCTACTGTGTTAACTATTTCCCTTTAGCAGGATTATTCACTTGAATATCTATATACATTCAACTGTTTATGATATTTCAACAAGCCTCTATTGCCAATGCCATTTGTTGCAAAAACATTTAGATGTATAATACTTTTTGTTCCACACAAGCACATTCTGTTAAGCTAATCATACATGTTTACTGCATATTTCTTTTTAGTACTCATGAATGCTGTGTTAGAAGCTATTTCTAAAAATATCACACTGTTACTATGATAGAAAGCAGTTTTACCAAACCACTGTTACTGTAAAAGAAAAACAATTCTAATAAATTTTATACATTCTTCTGTACTATGAGGGAAACCAGTTTTACTTTATATAATTCTATCAATTCCTGCTTTTTATTTTGAAAGCCAAAATATTTTTCAATCAAAATTTAAATCAAACTTTGAATTTTACAGAAAAGTCATGTCTCCATTGATTAGCTTACCCCCCCCCACCCGGAAGCATGTAAGTAATCAAGTGCCATCCTACTCTGTAGTACCACTGTCCTAATGGCTGTCCTTGCCACTGTTTTGTCTGTAATTGCCCCTAATGTGGCATTAGCCAGTATCTCTAATCATTTACTGAGCTTTCTCAATTCCCATATTCTCTTTAAAGCTCCATATGCTGGAAAAATTCCTGTTCCAGCTATTACCCCATCTCCTAAATCCATATTCTTAAACCCTTTTGCTTCTGCTTCATGTCATGACTGTAGATCTATGATTACTCTGTCTCTTTCTCCTGACATTTCTTATTTTACCTTCAGTTAATCTCACTGATGGTATTACATATCCTACATAACAGGTTCCATTCCATTCCACAGGAAGCCATTTATTGCACTATGTCCCTTATGAATTATGCCTGCCTGTTCCCAGTCTAAAATGCATTTATCCATGTGACCTACTGTATCAGATAAAATCAGATCCTGTTTTTGGAAAGGAGGAATCTAATCCCTTGCACCTCCCACCATATTCAGAACTTCTAACTTCCCACAGTCTATTTTTGTTTCTGCATATAAAGTCGGAAATTCTCTATGGTATTCCAAATATCTCTTTGTTCATTTGACAGGGGCACTGCCCTCTTTCCCTTGCCCTGTACTACATTAACTTCTATTGTCATGCACTTTTGGTTAGCACCCAGTTTACTTTCATCTCGTTTTCCACAGAATACAGTTGGAAAAATCAATTACTATCCCTTGTCTGTTTAAAATATCCATTCCTTATACCAGAGATTTCTTCTTTCTTGGATCTGACTTAAGCTTTCGGTCTGTAACAGAAACTTCTGCTCCCATGTCTATTATGACATTTTTCCATGGCAACCCCTCCACCTAGATGTCAGTTAAAAGTTTATCATCATTTCCTCATTTAAAAAATGCTTACTGAACTGAGTAGGGGCCATACCCCTATTGTGAATCACTATCATTATCCAGATGCCTGGAAACTTCTCTAACAACACAAATACTGTGTTCTTGCTCCAGGGAATCATCATCCTCATCTACTGTGTGTGCAGGATGAAGCAATTCCTGACACACAGCCTGCTGCCTTTTACATTATGAGCCACAGGAAGGATCTTCCCTAGCTCCTATTGGATATACATTGCTTTCATCATCATATTGCTGCAATTAAGTATTCCCTCGTGCCTTATTAGGAAACGTATGACCCTGCATATTATCATCATGCAACTTTTGCATTTCCTTTCTGACTTATTTTTCTTATGAGTCCCTTGCAAATATTCCTTTATCTGTCTATTTTTCCATTTTTTGTAGTATACATAGTCCTGCTCAATATGTCCCAGTTTTCTACAGAAGAAACATGCAATTTGCCTATCATCAGGGCTTCCCACAGCTGGAGGGGCTGATGCTGCTCTCAGTATGCCCCTGTTCTCATCCCCCCACCTTTCCCTACTTCTACCCTGTCCTACTGGACCTACTATTTCAAACCCATCTTCATCAGTACCAAGAGAAAAAAGTTATGCTTAAAAATATCTCTGTTGTCACTCATTACTTTTCCTCTCATTAGCTTATGAACACAGTGAAACCAAAATAGAGACTTGCAAGGCGTGTCCAAATAGAGGTCAGAAACCAGGATTCCTTCACTTTCTGATAAAGACTTGCCTTTGTCGAAAACGTATAGATTGGTTTGGCATTACTGGTGTTTTGTGATTTTCAATAAAAGATCCTTTTAAGAAGGAATCCTGGTTTCCGACCTCTATTTGGACACTACTTGCAAGTCTCTATTTTGGTTTTGGTTGTCGTTTGACTTGCTTCCATCTTTTGGTTTGGTTTATGAACACACTGCACTAATGTGTCAGCAGTTTCTTCATAAATACACAGTCTCACGTGATACTCCTTTCACTGTTCCAAAACGCATGTATTAGCTTCTTTTGTATTTCTGGGTCATTAATTTCCTTGTCATTTACTCTGTAAACTATTTGAGAAGCCATCCTGTCAGAAACTGCAATATTAAAATAGTCTAACAACTTCATAGTAAAGTTTGACCTTCAGAATATGCTAAGAGTATAGTTCTCATACTGTTTAACTTAGAATCAAGCCTGCATTCATTAGAAACAATGAAAGTCTTATAACACTTTGTAATACCAAAAAACATCTTTGCAGTAAATCATTCCATGCACTGCCAGTTGTATGCAAAAGCAAATCTTCAAATGTCAACATATTGTAAAAAATTCCTTTCGTCATTCCAATGAGCAAAGCTTTGTAACAAACAAGACTGCTGGTAGAGAGCAATTGTAGAACCTGTCACTACCTGCACATTTGGAGTGTTAATGTTATAACTAACAAGTTCTGACATGTCTCTATACATCTGCATTTGCAACTGTATATTTCTGTAGCTGTTTCTGTAATTCTCCTATCTTAATGTGTAATTCTGATTCCTTTGCCATGGCATTGAAACGTTTCTTTTGTGCATCCTGTAACTCATGTGTAAGAACTTCTGTGTCAGTGTCCCCATGCATATTATCCTTTGAATCCAAAACAGTGTGTATAGTAACATCAGTCTTAGTCAAAATTTTTAAAACATTTTGCATATACTTTTTAACTAATGTCACATTTCTTTAACATTTGCAAGTGTTTTTCATTAAGCTTTATCAACCTATCATCCATATGTTTGTCTGATAATTCCTTATCCTTGTTAAGAGCATCCCACTGTGAGCAGTAGGCCTGGAAAAATTACAGCTGTCTCTACAACCTGTAAGCTTCTAGCATGATTTAAAAATGGCTGGAATTCACTATAAAAGGTAGAAACTGGCATTACAAAATGACTTTTGACTTCATCTGACAATTATGACTTGTTCTGCATAGTCTTTACTGACAATTGGTGTAACACAGTTTTATGACATGTTAAACAAAAACGAGGATATCTGTCTCCATGGTCAAGACATTCAACTTGACTTTTGTGCATTCTGATAAAAACAGTGAATCCATGTACACATATAAACTTCCTCACTTCTATTTATACCAAACAATGCTTTATTACATTTCACATTATTACTGGCTTGTTCATAACTGTTGATCAGAGTGTATGTGCTGTGTCTTTAAGAAGCATATCAAGGACTGAGCATGCACATATAAATACCAGGCACGTGCTATTCCCAGTTCCATTTTGAAAGTGCAGCCAGAGAGTGAGCATGTATGGTTGCAGTAGTTAGCTTGTACATAAGTTACTTAGGGTAAAGTCAGTAAACTTCTATCGTGATGTGTTTGTATATAATAATCAGGCACCAGGATTCCAGAGAATATTTGGAGCCATGAGGTGCAGAAATAAAAGTGAAGATAAATGAAAAGAAACGAGCATGAAAAAGAGCCAGAAAAAAATCAAAAGTAATAAGAATTCAGACAAACTGCTTATTTTATAAAAAAAAGATAAAATGGAGCATTACAAGGCCACAAACTACATTATTAGGCAAGAGGGAGGCACAAACGGTTTATTAACTAAGGGAAATGTTTAAAATTAATATATTTGATAAAACAATTATCAGAACAGCAAAACAAGTATGTTTAAAGCAAAGTAAGTGTGTTTAAGGCAAAATACGAGTATGTGTAGAGTAAAATGAGCACTAAAAAGTACAATGGGCATGAAAAGAGATTAAATGAGCAAAACAAAAGGGCAAAAAAGAGCACATTAAGCATAAATAAAGCAAGGCGACCATGTTTTTTGGCAAAGTGCTGCGTTTTGGCATAACTATGACTACATACTGTATTAAGGGCATAACTAGAGTTATTCAAAGTATCTAAAAGTGTATAAAAGTGCTTACAGTGTGTGCTTATTACTGTGCATGAATTCTAAAGAGTTTGTGTGCAAAGTTTCATTAAGTGCTGTCGAAGTATAGGCATTTTGAAAAGTTTCTTGTGTTGGGTGCGTCTATTCGCAAAGTGTCTCCATTACAGTGTGTTTCTTGCACTGTAAAGAACTGTCTTGCAAGGCACCGTCATTTTGGAGAAATTTCTGTGTGCTGTATACAGCTTATTTGCAAACTGCAATTACTTTGAAATGTTACTGACTCTGATAAGAGGTGATTTCTTGCAATACTGTATTTTCAAGAGTATTACAGTGCCTGAGAGACTTATTTTGCAAAGTTCAGTTGCACAGAGGCTTACTGTGATATTAGGCAAAGTTACAAGTATTGGCATAAATTTCTGGCATACGTGAATGTGTTCATGCTTATTTGCAAAACAGTTCACTGGTATGTGTTAATATGGCAGATAGATTTCGAAAGCCCTTACCACTTGTATTTGATTAGAATATTGCAGAGAATTGGAGAATATTTTAGCAAGAATACAATATTTTTATGCAAGCAGTTTTTTTCAGATAAAGATGACATTCATTTTGTTAAACCTAGCTGGGTCAGAGGCCATAGAAACATGGCATTCAGTTGTATATGCACCAGCAGTATATGAGAAAGAAGGTGAAAATCATCATATTGTTGCACAGGCTGAATCAAGGGAAGACACTGAGTGTTTGAAGTCCAAATTCAGAGAAATGTGTAACCCCCCCCCCCCAGTCAGATATTACATTAGAGAGGCATTTGTTTTACATGAGAGTTCAGAAACCAGGGGAAACTTTTGCAGCTTATATAACTAACTTGAGAAACAAAGCCAAAACATGTCAGTTTGATGACTTAAAATGCAAATTTATAAAGGACAGTGTCATGTGCGGTATTAATAGTGCTGCTGTGAGAAAGATTTTGCTTCATGGCAGTGATTTAATGCTGAGTGAAGCCATTGAGATTTTAAATCCATGAAGTAAAAGAAAGACACACAAGTATGCTTGCAAGTGACAACAGCATGATTTCATCAGGCTCAAGAGCAAATGTAGATAGCATGCAACACATGGCAAACAGAAGCAGGCCTAAGCACATGGCAGCCACAGCCCCTGCTGGCTCACCAAGAAAACCCAATAGTTTTCCAGCAAGTTCTAATACTAGTTTAATTAGAGGAACATGTCCCTCGGTGCAGTTCAAGCATGAATCAGCAAAACCCAAGTCCAGCTTTATTGTTAACTGTTGCAATTGCGGTGCCAATCATGAATCTAAGAGAGAGAAATGCTTAGCATTTTGTCAGCAATGTCACAAGTGTAAAAAATTTAACCATTTTCAAAGTTTTTTCAAATCAAGTAAACCTCACACAGTTGTAAAGAAATATCATACAGAAAAGCAAGTTGATCAAGTACACTGCAATTCTGTTTTCTATGTAAAAGGTGTATCAGTAATTGGTGAGAGAGTTGATGCTGTAAATTTATTGGCAAAGAGCGAAGTGTTTTGTACAGTCCGGATCAATGGTAAATCCACAGAGCTTAAAGTAGACATTGGTTCAAAGAGTAAAGTTATATCAGAAGACACATTTGTTAAAGTGAGAACTAATGAGCAACTCAATGTGTCCAGTAATGTGAATCTTGTTGCTTTTGGATGTAAAAGAATTCAAACCGAAGGCTCAGTGATGCATTCATGTTATTTGGCCAAGAACTGTTACAGCTTGTTATTCTGTGTAGTTAAAACACCAGTACAGTCTTTGTTGGGTTTCAAAGATAGTTTGAGAATGAATCTGCTTTCTTTTACTTAAAGAAGTTCATCACATAAGTGCATATCCTAGTTCCAAATTTTCTGAAACCATTTTCTCAGTGTATGGTAATCTTCCAGTTGTGTAGTCCATGAAGTTAGACCCAGACATCACTCCAGTAGTCAGAACAGCAAGAAGAGCTATGCAGAATAAAGTTAAGGCTCAATTGGATAGAATGGTATAGCAAGGTGTAATTTCTCCAGTAACAGAATCAACTGAATGGGTGTCATCTATGGTAGCAGCTCATAAAAAGGCTCAGATGAAATAAGAATATGCACTGACCCTAGAGATTTGAACAAAGCAATGAAAAGACCACATCACCCAATGCATACAGTCAAAGAGGTCACGGTTCTAATACTGAATGCCACTGTTTTTTCTGTTTTGGATCAAAATGTTCATTTTGGCAAATGATGTTTGAATGCAAATCCTCATTACTAACCACTTTTGGTACCCGATTGGCAGATGTAGATTCCTCAGGATGCTATTTGGAATACATTCTGCAAATGAAGTCTTCCAGCGTGCAATGAAGCAAATTTTTTCAGGTTATCCTTGGCCAATATAGTAGATGATTTATTGGTTGGAGGCAATGGTGAAGCAGAGCATGAAAGAAACCTAAAGTTAGTTCTAGATAGAGCACGTGAAGTAAATTTGAAGCTCAGTTCTTTGAAATGCAAATTCAAACTACTAGACATTACATATGTAGGTCATTTTTTACCAGTACTGACTTGAGACAAGACCCGAACAAGCAAGCAGCTATTCTTGAGATGTCAGCACCAGATAATATTTAAGTTCTACAGCATTTCCTAGGCATGGTCTGTAACAGTATGCTCAATAAGGTATTAAGGTCAAAAGTAATTCTGCTACAAATATGCAACATAAATAAGGTATAAAATAAAGCTTGCTTAAATGTAGAAATAAAGTTTAGTAATGTGCAATTAGCATCCATACTAAATGACTGTGGCTTGAAAAATAAGGAATTTGCTTCCTACAGAATCTGCAAGAATGTATGCATTTCACACTGTCAGTAAGAAAGCTAACCTGCTTACTTAAAGAATGGACAACAGGAAAATAATCTGTATGTGTTTCTATCATATCACACTGTTAAGCAAGGAAGTTTGAATGGATAAAGACAATATTTCTCTACAGGATGAAAACATATTTTTCTGCAAACACCAGTACACAGATGTTTTCATACAAAGACCAAAATAAAATACCAAGGAGAAAAACAGGACATAAAACCACTATAAAGAGACTATAGCAAATTAAATTGTTAGTAGAGGTATTTTGTACAAAAAAGTTATCATTTATGCTGAACAAGAAGTAAAAAGTGGCACAGTGTAACAAAAGCTGCAACAGTAGTATGTGTGGTTTGTTATAAAAAGTTATTTATTAATTATTGCTTTTAAAAGTGACAGAGTTTGGTGCTGCATCAGTGTATATTCTGAAAATTTCTGTGGTCAACAGACTGTGAATACAATTATAACTAGACTTTGATTTCAGCAGAATCCAGCCAGCAAGACCTTAGTGTCTTAAGAAGACTTTGGATCCATCACAGTAAGCAGCACCTTGATAATTAATTTTTCAATGGCGA
Organism: Protopterus annectens; assembly: GCF_019279795.1. NCBI lineage: Eukaryota > Metazoa > Chordata > Ceratodontiformes > Protopteridae > Protopterus > Protopterus annectens. The sequence goes on from NC_056749.1 coordinate 159,385,606, forward strand.
GCCTACCTGCATTCGAACACAGGGGAGTGAAGCCTGCAGAGGGTCATGTCAGTGAAGTTGTAGTAACTAACATTTGTACATATGCGTAAATTCTTAACAAAAATACTCAAGTTTATGCAGCTTGCAGCAGTAAAGTTTCTGAATCCAGATGAATGAAAATGTCTGAATCCAGATTGAGCCTGCAGTGCAGGAAAGTAGTAGTGCCATAAATTCTTCAAGAATGGTGAACACCAACTTTTCACAGCAGTTTGCTGCCTGCTGTGTTTCACCAGCTTCTTGAGTGACTGAAAAATTTGCAGCCATCTGCAACAACAGCCTGATCACCTGTTCTCTTGCTAAGTGGTAAGACCTTTTTCTCTGTCATATTTTTAGTATGGATGTTATTAGACAGAATTCACACATGTGTAAGCCAAGCTTTACTCTTAATGTAACAGAACAACCAGATAAAATATGGAGTAAATTGCATTGTTGGTATACACAACACATTAGTAAATGCAACACTTTATTAGGACAAGTTGATATTAAGGCATTATGCAAATGTATTCCAATATTTGACTGGTATCTCAAAGAAGACCATGTGGGGTACGACAAATGCTTATTGTGTAAATCATATGAAACTGCTTTCTGTGTACAATGTCATAAAAAAGTATTGCATGACATTATTCAAAGGTTAGAATGTACAGACAAAAACATTTAATAGTAAAGAATGAGATAAAGTTAATATGCTTACATTAGTTTCAAATGTTGAACAGTTATGTCCTGTCACCACATGTAAAAGGTTTATTTCAGAGTTACAACAGGAGTCAAATCAGTTACTGACAGAATCTCCAGTACATTTTGTTACAAAATAATGCAATAAACTTCTAAAAGACAGACACAATGAGTTCAAGAAGTTTAGGCAAGTTATACCAACTTTTTTTTTCAAAACTGCATTGGAGTTTTAGATTCAGCAGAAGACCATGCAACATAAAGGAAACTCTTGAACAGCATTTACAGGACAAAGAAAATAAATTAGATGAACTGATAGAGACTGACTTCCTGCATATAACAGCTGAGCTTAAGAAAACATTGCAAAAGTGAAGGAAACTACAGCTGATCTGTACAAAAGAGATATATTTTATAATATGTTTGTGTTTTGAAAATGGTTAAGCATACATGGCAGGATCTGATGTATGGACAAATTATTCCCAAATGTTTTACTTTCATTCAATTAAAGCAAGACATTTACCAATACTATAGTAAAGTAGAGCGTATGACTGCCATTCTTGTAGCATAGTCAAAAGGTAAACAAAACAGTTCTAGTGCAAAACAATAAAAATCTGAAGTCACAAGACTGGCACGGATGTATTTTCTTTTCATCTAAAGTACATCTTTTTATAAAGCGCAAGAGGAAAGGCAGACAACAGCAAATATAAATCATGTAAATATAAACATGGATTAGTTAAGCCAATATCTATTTTGTTTTTTTCAATTTTTTATAATTGTGAAGCAGTCTTTTTAAAATGAATGGCAGGGCAGTTAAATAAATACAAAAATACTGAAATCCAAGTTACAAAAATATATAAGCTAATTGTAAAACAATGTTTATTTATGTAGTATAATTGCATAGTTATGCAAATCACAAATACTTATTATATTTCTAAGTGTTTTATAACTGCATTTTACTATCAAATTGCAAGTGTATTAATAGATGATTAAAGGAAAAATGCCAAAAGGGTTAACTATGATCTACAGAGTCTAAAATGTGAGCTCAGACCTTCCCAGGCTGGATAAATAATTACAGGAAATGTTGGGCAGATAAGGTAAAAAAAAGACTGATTGCCAGACAAGTGGCTTGAGTTTTTCTAACACATTATTGTTATTAAAACATAATTGTTAAATGTTCACATGCAACACTATTTGGTAATTGTAATAAAACATCACAATTGTGCATATATGTTACTGATAATCTGTTTGCAAATAAATGTTAAAAGTAAAAAAACCTCAGTTAGATCAAGTATAGCCAGAGGATGGGCCATAATATACATACAGTTCAAATCATTTATGCAGGAGGGTAAACAGTAAATCAAATCAGACAAAGGTCCATATTTTATTAGTAACCTAATAAAGCAAATGTATAACCAAAATGTTGGGCTGGCATGCATTCTATTCTCACAGCAATAAAGCAAATAAACAATAGTGTAATACTACAGGGGGAGGGGTACTTTCTGAGTTTTACACTGACTGTCTGAGCAGTATTCCAAAGGGTCTAAAATAAAGCTACAGGAAGAAATACTATCTCATTCCTTCTTGACAATACTCTTTTTTTTCGGGGGTGGCAGGTATTAGTGCATTAGAAATACTGGTAAACCAATTAAACCTGACAGGATAAGATATTTTATAAGTTGCTAACAGCTATTATGCTAGTTATTGTTGTATTGTTTAGTATTAAATTGTATTTACAACCTGTTAAACTGTAAAGCTATACAAGAGAGAGAGTAAAGATATGTAAAAAAATGAGAAATACTGGTCACTATTTTTAATATGTTTTTGGCAAGACAATATTGGCATGCAAAAGCATGAATGTTTCTAATTGCTGAATATGTAGTTGCCTCTGGTGGCAATTCCACTAGATACTTCTAAAATAACATAACACTTTTGCTTGATGTTAATGTTACTTTACGGTCTTTGTATGTACAAACACAAAATAATTCAGTGCAAATGACATAGAAATGGGTCCAGGGTACCTACTAGATTGAAATGCATGAGTAGCAAATAGTCAATGTAGATATATACTGGATGGGACACATTGTAAAGTAACAAGTTCAAAAGTAATTTGTCAAGTTGTAATTTTATTACTAGTTGGTGTTATGTCACTATTTATTGGACCGTCATTTTATCTGTACTAGTATTGATTACCCCAGTTAGAGGAAAATTTAAATATAGTACTCATACAGCTAATGGACTAATATGTACATACATAGCATTCTTTAGTGTATAAATCATGTTTTTTTTTTAAATCCTCAAGTATTACATTCAAATATTTATTATCTAAGCCCAGTTCAGTACTTTACCAAGGTGTTTAATATGTTCACTTCACTGTCAACCAAGGTGTTAATGGGCAGTTCAGAGATATGACCACAATGTTATGGTTAAAATTACATTGAAATTGTATATTTATAGCACTAAATAATGTTTGCAGTAGCACATAGTTCTTGTTTCTTATAGATATTAGTCTATCTCTAATCTTTTGTGTAAAATCATTAATAAAAGTAAATAGTTAATTCAACAGTTGCAGAGAGTTAAAAGAGTTCTAAGTCATAAATGAAATTCTATGATTGTGAAAAAATAAATTAATCAAGTTAAAAATTAAAACTAAAGCAGACACAGCTCATAAATGATAACATATTTTCACAGAATAGTCTGCAAAAGAAAAAGTTGTTAAATGCATTCAGTTTTAGTAGTAATACTTGATATCATTGCATTAACTATGAAAAATTGCATTTTAACTTGTATCAAAAGAAGACTAAAGGTTTTGTTTCTTAATGTGTTTTCTGTATAATCAGACAAAAGATACATAATAATATCAATTGTTTTAAAAAATAAAAAGTGGGAATTGTAAGAGTATGCTCAACAAGGTATTAAGGTTGAAAGTAACAGGTTCATAGGTAGGTACTAGGCTATCTGCCCAAAGGCATTTATAAGCCTAGCCAGAATGTGTTGGCTTTCGCCTCCCACTTAGGTTAGTTCCCTGTGCTTCTGTCCAGCAGAGCCACTGAAATGATCCCCGGGGTAAACTTTCTGTTTCCCATCCACTCATCAAGGTTTCTTTTGAAGAGTGTTAGCGAGGAGCTCTGCCTAATGTAGATTGGAATCTTGTTCCAAAGCATGGGAAGTCTCTGGGACAGGAATCTATCCCTCCAGCACATCCTATTTATTGTTGGGGTGAGGTTTAGATCCCTAGAGCATGTGGCTCAAGGGGATAAGGTTTTCTTTAGGTGGAGCATGTCCATCAATTCTGGGTTGGACATGGCCTTGTATATCAGGCAGAGATCACCTCTGAGTAGGCAGTATGCAACAGAGTAAAACTGGAGTTTCTTCAGTCGAGCTGCATAGGGTATCTGTTTGAGGCCAGTGATCCTCTTGGTGAGGTAGTTCTGTGGTCTTTCCAGCTGTTGCAGGTGTCTTGTAAGGTACATCTCAAATAGGGCATTGTACTCTACGATGGGTCTGATGAGTGATGAGTAGAGGGGCACAATGACCTCTTTTGAACTGGATGTGAACCCTTTTGTATTTAGGTGGGCCATGTAGAAGGATTTTCTAAACACTTTGGCAATGTGATTATCAAAGGTGAGATTACTATCTACTTGGGTCCTCAGATCCCTTATTACATCTTCTGTATTTAGGGGACTACCACCTATGTGGTAGTTTGTGGGTACTTTGTTTTTTTCCAAAGGGGATGACTATGCAATTTTTGGCATTTAGCTTCAGGCCATGATTTTGACACCAGGTATCCATCTCAGAGACCCCTTTGGAGGATATCTGTGTCAGCCAGAGTGTCAATTATAGCCCCTAGTTTGCAGTCGTCAGTGAACTTGGTCAGCCATATTCCTCCTGTGCTTGCCTATACCTCTGAGAAGTATATGCAGAACAGGAGGGGTCCTAGGACTGAGCCCTGGGGAATGCCACTTGTAACTGGTTTAGAGTTGGACCTAGCTCCCGCAACTCTCACCATGTGAGTTCTGTCCATGAGCCAGTTGATAGTCCATCTTGTGATGTAGGGGTTTATGTTCAGGCTGGTGAGCTTGTCTATAATACCAGAATGGGGAATGGTGTCGAAGGCCTTAGTGAGGTCTAGGTAGGCTGTATGTACCACCTTTCCCTCATCTATAGCCTTGGTAACTGTCTCAAAGAAGTCCACCAGGTTTAGGAGGCATGATCTGCCCTTAACAAAGCCGAACTGGGTAGGGTCCAGTGTTTGGAGGTTCCCAATGTCTCTGTTAATGAGTTCCATGATAATGCAATCCATAGCCTTGCAGACCAAGCTAGTCAGGCTTATAGGGCGATAGTTCCCGGGGTCTGTTGTGGCTCCACCTTTGTGGAGCAGGATAACACTTGCTGTGCACCACTCTATGGGTACATAGCCTGTGGAGAGGCTGAGTTTGAACAGTGTGTTCAGGAGAGGGGTTAGTTCATCTTTGAGCTTGTGTAGGATGCAGCCTGGGACACCTTCCGGTCCCATTGATGCTGTGGTTTTGGCTTTGGAGAAGGTGGTTTTAATGTGAGTGTCTGTGATTTCAGGGACTCTACATTCTTTTGATATTGTTATGGGCCCTTTTGGAGGTGAGAGTGGGGTGAAGTTTGCACTGAACCTGTCTGCCAGGATGTTGGCGATATTGGTTGGTTCAGTGTAGTTTGTGCAATTCTGCACCAACTCTGAGCAGATCTGAGCATTGCCACTTAGATTCTTGACATAGCTAAAGACTGCCTTGTGGTTATCTTTGGAGTCCTTAGCAATTTTTCTGTCAAAGCTCGCCTTGGATGATTTTATGAAGGATCATAGTTTCTTTCTGATATTGATCAGGGATGTCTTCTCTTCTTGGGATTTTACTCTTTTCTGTACTAGTTTCCTCCTCCTATTGTATAGCTTGTTTATGGCAGGAGTCCACCAGACTGGTTTCCTTTTCTTGGATGAGTGAGTCTTGGTTTTGCTTGAGATGGCACGATTCATGCCTTCTTGCAGGTTCTGCTACAAATATGCAACATAAATAAGGTATAAAATAAAGCTTGCTTAAATGTAGACATAGACTTTAGTAATATGTGATTAGCATCCATGCTAAATGACTGTGGCTTGAAAAATAAGGAATTTACTTCCTACAGAATCAGCAAGAATGTATGCATTTCACACCGTCAGCTAGAAAGCTGACCTCTTACAGACTTAGCAAAAATGTAAAAAACAGAATGCATGCATTTCACATCGTCAGTAAGAAAGCTAACCTGCTTCCTTAAAGAATGGACAACAGGGAAACAATCTGTATGTGTTTCTATCATATGACACTGTTAAGCAAGAAAGTTTGAATGGATAAAGACAATACCAGCATTATTTCTCTACAGGATGAAAACATATTTTTCTGCAAACACCAGCAAACTGATGTTTTCATACAAAGACCAAAATAGAATACCAAGGAGAAAAACAGGATGTAAAACCACTATAAAGAGACTAAAGCAAATGCAATTGTTAGGAGAGGTATTTTGTACAGGAAAGTTATCATTTACGCTGAACAAGAAGTAAAAAGTGGTACAGTGTAACTAAAGCTGCAACAGTTGTACGTGTGGTATGTTATAAAAAGTTATTTATTAATTATTGCTTTTAAAAGTGACAGAGTTTGGTGTGCATCAGTGTATATTCTGCAAGTTTCTGCAGCAACAGACTGTAAATGCAATTATAACTAGACTTTGATTTCAGCAGAATCCAACCAGCAAGACCTTAGTGTCTTAAGAAGACTTTGGATCCATCACAGTAAGCGGCACATTGATAATTCAAGTTTATGCCAGACTTCAGTGAGTTGACAGCATTTTTAAGAGAGGTGATGCACAAAAATGTTGCATGGTCATGGTTAGAACAGCACAAGAAGGCATTTGAAGACCTTAAGCAGAAAATTGCCACCCCGCATACATTAATATACCATGATGTGAGTAAACCATTTACTCTTTCCTGTGATGCTTCAAAATTTGGTCTTGCTGCAGTTATTCTTCATGAGGTCAGACCAGTAGTCTATGCATCTAGAACACTTACCAAAACTGATATGCAATATGCTCAAATTGAGAAAGAACTTTTGGCAATAGTATTTGCATGTTGCAAGTTTCATGATTATAATTATGGTCGAGCTATTCTGATTAAAACTGACCACCAACCTGTAATTACTATTATAAAGAAGCCTATGCATTCTGCTCCAGTGAGATTGCAAAGATTGATGCTCAAATTGCAAAAGTACAACTTCAAAATGGTCTATACGAAAGGCAAACAACTCAATCTGGCTGATACCTTATCCAGATTGTCCAGAAATAAAATGAAACAGCTTGACACAGAGAATTTTGACTTTGACACGATGGCAGTGCATACTTTTTCTACCATTAGGCTTGATGAGTTAAGAGATCACACATAGACTGATGCAATTTTGCAAAAGCTCAATCACTACATTAATGCTGGATGGCCATCAAAGCAATCTAGTGTACCACCTGAAGTGCAAACCTATTTTCCTTACAGAGAGGAAATGTTGATGGAAGATGGCATTATTTTCAAAGGTCCTATAATTGTTGTTCCAGCTTCCTTATATATCCAAATCGTGCATCTTGGTCACCCAGGTTCTGCATCCACTAAGGGATGAGTGAGAGAACTAGTATTTTGAAAGACATTGATAAAGTACTCTCTTCTTGTTCAGTATGCAATAGTACTAGATCGCATTTGCAAAGAGGACCACTTCAGCTCAATCCAGTTCCTGAACTTCTTTGGTCAACAGTAGCAACACATATCTTCAAGTGGGACAATCAACACTACTTACTATTGGTAGTCTCTTATTCAAATTGGTTTGAGATTGACTTACTACCCGACATCCACTACTGTTATTACTAAGTTGAAATGTCATTTCTCAGCCCATGGTAGTCCACATAAAGTTATTTCTGACAATGATGTTCAATTTATTAGTCAGCTGTTTCAGAAATTTGCAAGAGAATAGGACTTTGTACATATTACTAGCAATCATAAATATCCACAGTTAAACGGGCTAGCTGAACATGCAGTACAGAGTGCAATGCAATTACTTCAAAGGTCAAAGCATGACAATACCGATGTTTTTTGAATTTACTTAATCTCAAAAACATACCCCATGATGATATTCTTGGCTCACCTGCTCAAAGACTTCGATCCAGACACACCAGAATGATGCTTCCTATTAGTTCCAGTTTATTGAGGCCTAAAGCTAAGAGCAACAAAACCATCAAGGCTAAATTATTCAAGAAGCTTTAAATCCAGAAATCCAATTATGATAAATCGAGCAGATTTCTTCATCCAGGGAAGGAGAGACAGTGAGGATATGAACATCAAAAGATTTTGATTGGCTTGGTCATGTTACAGGCATATGTGCCGAGCCAAGGGCATACCTTGTAGAATCTGAGGGTGTGGAGTACAGGAAAAATCACAGGCTTCCTTTTCCTGTACCAGAATCATCATCACAGAATTCTTTCTGTGATACAGACTCTAGAGCTCAGAGCGAACCAGATGTTCCGATCCCAGAGTGTGTTTCAGCTTCTACTTCCATTCCTAAGGATGTTCCAAATACTTCAAAGGTTGAACATGCTGTAGAGATAGCTCCAATTGCTAAATCAAATTCCCAGTTTTATGTCACATGATATGGTTGAATATCCAGGCCCAGTGTCAAATACACAGCCACATGGACATGACTGTATATATGCACCTAGTCTTGTATAATTGCAATACAAATAACTACTTGTAATATCTGCATGCCAAATAGATTCCTAACGTTGCACAATCTATCAAAGAGGGAGGATGTAGATCAGAGTGTATGTGCTGTGTGTGTCTTTAAGAAGCATATCAAGGACTGAGAGTGCACATATACATACTGGGCACGTTAGCATGTATGATTGCAGTAGTTAGTTTGTATATAAGTTACTTAGGTTAAAGTCAGTAAACCTCTATCATGATGTGTTTGTATATAATAAAGCCGCATGAACAGAACCCACAAAGACTCTTCTATTGTGTCCAAAGTAGGAGACCGACTATAACACTGATATAATAATGTCCAAAATTCATCAGGAGTCTGGTTTAAGTCTATAGCCACGGAATGTGTGCATCTAGCACTTATATCCTTGGTATCCATGTTATTTCAGAAAGAGCCTTACCATTTTAAGAAATGGTTAACAGGTGATCAGATTGTAAACCAAAACTGTAAACTCCCACTCTGTCGAAAATGCTGGTGAACATCTCAGAGCAGATGCAAAGATGAAATCTCTGTTTCACCTACTTGGAAGCACCTGAGATTTCTGAGCTGTTCAATACCAACTGTATATAGGTAGGTGCCAAAAAAATATAGACTAGTGCCTGTTGTAGTACTTTTACGAATATTTAAAAGGGTCCAAATTAAGTCTAGCATGCCACTTGCTAAGAGGTTGAGAGGCATGTTCTTGACAAACATTATTCACAACTGGAGTGAATGCAGATTACTGTTCACAGGTTAAGTCTCAACTCTGATGTGACCACCAGTCCATCATTTCTTCCATTAGGAGTGCCCTATTTTTTGGCCAGCTGTTGTAACCTCTTTCTGATTGGCTCAAGGTAATGAAAGATTTAGCTTTGGCAGCATTCAGAAACTGAGTCTGTCCCCTTTTCAGACCACAATTAAAACTGGCAGATGTACCAGTCATATGGAGAGGCACTTCAGCCAGAACTTCCCTCTTGCCAACTGAAATTCTTTTTGCTTACGATGCAAAAGCTCAGAACAGCCTTCTGCTGTTTTCAGCTGTCATTTTTATACTTAACAATACTTAACAAATTTCACAGTTTTTTCTATTTTTAATGTTTGTAGTTTTGTTCCCAAGTAGTTTTTGCTTCATGCCTGCTAATCATCACCCCCCCCCCCTTTCTACTGGTCTTTAGCCCCTTCACTGTCCTCACACTCAGGAACATTCCGACATGGAGGAAGCCCATAAGAGGCTCAGTTAGCCAGCCAGTGAGGTTACTTAGTCCATCATTTAGACAGGAAGATGCAGGTGATAAGGGTAATTTTATTTTTTGCCACTGGAAGCTGATGTGAGTACTGCCACCATTTGTTTTGTAAGCTAAGCTCATGTTCCATGCTTGGAAGCCTTAAATTGCATATGGTAAAGAAGCCATCTGTACAACCCTTCTCCACGCAAACTGTAGGTCAGTTGGCTCCATTCATTTCTACCCCTTCAAACCAGCTCTTCCAGCATGTGAACAGAAACTCAAATCATCTGGTCATAGCTTTATCCATTTGCATGACATAGTAAGACAGTTGGTGTATGTATTTTTGAAGCATAAAAGTGCATATATGCCAGCATATGTCAGGACAATTATCCTTGTCACTGGTGTTTATCCACCCTATCCACTCTCAGCACTTCATCAGAAAATTCTCCTGGAAGATTTACTCTTTGCTTTATAATGTCTTTACTTGTGCTGACCAAGTCCTCATCCTTGTGTGTTTCTTTTAACCTTACCTTACGTTACTTTGTCTGGAACATTTTTATATGCCAGTCAACTAACTTACAGAAGCATTGGAGTACTTCATATTGTTGTGCCCTTCTCCCTGTCTATATGTACATATCTCTCTCTCTCTCTCTATATATATATGTGTGTGTGTGTGTGTGTGTGTGTCTGTGTGTGTGTGTGTGTGTGTGTGTGTGTGTGTGTGTGTGTGTGTGTGTGTGTGTGTGTGTGTGTGTGTGTGTGTGTGTATATATATATATATATATATATATATATATATATACACACACACACACACACACACACATGGATCTATGCCAGATTATCAAACTTCCAAAACTTCGAAATTCATATGGCCGAGACCATATGATCGAAGTTTCAGAACTTCTAACATTAGAAGAAAAATAAAAGAAAAATCAAAAAACTATTTTTGACATATTTACAAGGGGGAAGCCCCCCACTTCAGCTCCCATACCCCCGACAATTAAATAAACCAACTCAGAGATCACACTACATTGCAGAAAAGTGTACATTTTCTGATTCGCACTGTATAATGATCTCCATTCAAAACGTTTGAATTTTCAAAACCTCAATCATATGGTCCCAACCATATGACTTTCTAAGTTTTGAAATTTCAATAATCTTATAGGGACCCATATATATTCTCTCTCTCTCTCTCTATATATATATATATATATCTATCTATATATATATATATATATATATATATATATATATATATATATGTGTGTGTGTGTGTGTGTGTGTGTGTGTGTGTAAGTTGCCAGACATATGTTTGTCATTAGAAGAAGATGTATTAAATTCAGAAAGTTAGTCCTTACTTAGGTCTTCATTTAGTTACTTACAGAGAATAAAAACCATCAGCTGCTTGGATTGGTGCTCTAGAAGAGAATTAAAGAATACAAAAAGGGTCTGCTGCTAATGCCTCAGTAGTGTGAAATTTCTGATGCCTGTCATTGCTAAATTATTTTGCTCTTTAACTTGGAAATGTATTCTGCTACTTTATGAGTGGAATCCACTGGACTGCAATGATATAAAAATAAATATTCTATCACATACATGTGCTTCTCAGATTTTGAATCTGTTCCCAGATTTGAACTCAGATACTCTGTTACCAAATGGTCTCCAGGTAAATAAGCAGAAAGGGTTACTGTGATGACTTCAGTTAACAGCAATATTATAATCTATATAATCTACTTAACTACATAAAATATGTAGAATTGTTTTCCAGTTTACCAATGTCATTGCTTTCAAAATACCAGCTTTAAAATTTTGACTTAAGCAATATGACATCTCTGTCTGTCTGTCTGTCTGTCTATCTATCTATCTATCTATCTATCTATCTATCTATCTATCTATCTTTCTAGCTATCTATCTATCCACTCAGATGACAGGGAAATCTTAATACTGGAAAGCAGCATTTGATCAGAACCAGCATGGAAAATTGTGAAAATGAATGCCAGTATGTCACTTAGCTATTGTGCTCATTGGACTATTTATTGATTGTTGTTTACAACATAGAGAATTTCAAATGCTGCAATGGTAATTAACCCTTAGACTGAATTTGCATATAGCATTCAAATTACTGCTTTACATATAGACTGGCAGTTCATGCCCCATTGAATTGATGTCTTTCAGTGAAGCTGATTGTTGGAGATTAAAATAATTTGTAGAGCTGCCCTGACAAATTAATTAAGGTGATAGACCTCTGATTCAAACTGTCATAACATATGCAAATCAGTTTTTACTTACTGTTGAGATAACAATTTCTTACATATGTATTTTAAACATTGAATTTGTTTATATGGCTGCAGCCACAAGCAAGTATTATTGCAAAATTAAAAAGTGAAGAATGAAAATGTTTATTGAAATGCAAAATTCTCATAAAATTAGCCTTATAAATAGTATTTTTTTAGAATAATTCATAAGCCTTTGAAGAAAATAAGCTACAAACTTGTGTGCCAAACACAAAAAACTGCAACATTCCCTTTTACACTAAAAATGTGTTTTATTTATTGTGTTAAAAAATGAACAGCATATCAGTAAAGCAGAGATTCTAAATAATATGTGAGTTTAGAAAACAGTATTGCCATTGTCTTTTTAATAAGATAAATGAAGTTGCTGTCGTTATAAGACTGTCAGTATATTTGGTGAGAGGTTAGGATTTTGGGAATAAAATACAGACTTGTTTCTAAGCAATACAAATTAGGCTACAAAGGACCAGGTTCCGAAAGAGTTCTCAATGCAAGTCTGCCTGATTCCAAAAGACTTGATCTCAATGTAAGTGACCTGCTTTGGCATAAGGCCCATCTATAAATAAGCTTGCTCAGTGTCCAGATTCCAAAACATCTGCTTTCAGCCTGTTCACAGTGTGTTAACTTACACTGAGAGCAAGTCTTTTGGAAATGGGCCTATAGTGTGTTAGCTTAGCTATCTTATAGGTTTATAGTTTCATAGGCAGATACTAGGCTAGTTGCCCCTGTGGGCAAATAGCCAATTTTCTTTCCAAACGTGAGAATCAAACCTTGTATTTTGTGTCTGTGAGGTAAACACCTTAACCATAACTCCAAACACTACATCTCCAGTTGCTCTTTTCTTGCAAAAGTACTTTATTTAGTTATTTATTTATTTTCAGTTTGATTACCAGGGAAGTCCACTGGACTGAAATGTCCCATTTTCAGTGGAAGCCTGGGGAGAAAAGCTCCAAGATGCATTATACAGTTTAGATACAAGTGATACTTAGTATAAAAGATAACATTATGTAGAACAGTTACAAATAAACACATTTAATATCTTGCATAGTTAACAAATTCATTAAGCTTGAAGTTAAGGGATTATATAGTTTCATTTGAGGAAAACAGTTATGTAGTAGGTGTGGAAACAGTTTACATATGAACCTTTAAGAAAATATGGATACATTTACTTCCTTCTAGGTGGCTATGAACTCCAGGCTTGTATATATCTTTAACTTCTGAAGTCAAAAATCCATATAATTAACTCTGCATTTCTACTGTTCAAATGGCAAAAGGAGCATGTTGGCAGCTTGTTGCATGACACTGACAGATGATAGATTAATAGGCGGAATGCCCTGCCTACCAGGAAGTGTTCCATAAATTACAGAGTGGCCATTTATGAAATACCCACTGGCCTTGTTTTCACTGAGCCCAGCTGAGTGGAAAGGTTCAAAAGTATTCTAATTATATAACAATAATACCAAGAATGCTGCCAAGTCATTGCAAGACATTTTAATCACAAAATAAATAATAAATTAAGTACTTTCATTTATTAATTACAGAACTTCATCAGAATAACTAAAAATCGTTCACACTACCGTATTTATAAATAACTTAGCCAATCCCTTTAGCAAACTAATAATTAATTTAATTACCCCAAAATTTATTCCAAAGCAGATTAGAAGATACTGTATCTGCAACAGTGCAGTGTTACAGTAAAATCACTAATATGAATTTATATTTTATAAATATATTACATAAAATGTTTTATATAAAAATACTGCATCAAAAAACCCAGCAAAAAATAAATAATTAAGAAAGGGGGTATTCACAATTACCGCAGTCTTAACGATAAAATACTATCGATTGAAACTTTATAATTAATGCCCATGTATTGTGTAGCATTCAGTCTAAGTTGCCATGCTAGTTCCCTTTTTTCCAAATATATCTCCAAATTACCACCTCTAACATCTTGTGGTTCCCTTTCATTACAAAAAATATATATTTTTAAATCTCTACATATTGTTTGAAGTGGGCATTCCTATCATCTTCCTTTTTTTATTGCATACACATATTCTTAAAATGTTTGCTTTAGTGCCCTTTCTAGTTTTCAAATATAAAATACATCACATGTCATGCATTGTGCCAAATAAATCATTCCTACAGTGTTACATGAGAATTGACCATTACCACTCAACACCCTAGGATAAGAAGCCACTACAATGTCAGTACCCTCATAAATAAAATGACATTGTGGGCATGCCCAACATTTGGAGATCCTAGCCTTACCATCAAATTTAATACCACTGTATATCCTTCAAATATAGTTTTCCATTTTCTTCCTTTCTTATATAGAAATTCTAATTATATAGCCTTCCCTACGGTTGCACAACCAAAGAATTTGGTTATATTACATAAGGGGCAGAAAGGACATTTCTTCCAGCACTGGGTGATGGGGGAGTGCTGCTCATATAAAATATGTGTGTGTTCTTTGAGCCCACTCACAACCTACAACTTGCATTATTGGGTGTGTGTGTGTGTGTATATATATATATATATATATATATATATATATATATATATATATATATATGAAAAGGGAATTGATGAGACATACCACAGCCATCACTGAGAGTGATGACAATTACAGCAAGCTGTGGCTCAACATGTCCATGTGAGGAGTGTTTTTAGCTGAAATGGAAGTTTGTACTTCACATGTGAGGAGACAGGCATGTAGGACAAATGGTGCCATAGGAAACAACAAAATTAACTTGGGGCCACAGCAGCTGTAGTCTGAGTGTGATACAATGTGTAGCAGAGAAGTGATCCAGAGCAGTGTAGTGAGTGATAATAGGGAAGCAGCCTTGCAATGTCACATGAGGAAGTGAAGGACAGTGTAGTGGTAGACAAGAGAATGGTCAATGTATAATGTCATGAGTGGCAGTGGAGGGGTCATACCTCTCAACTGTACAGAGTTTCACAGAATGTCCAGATTTTTGCCTTATATTTTTGGTCCGTTTTTCACAAAATTGTGGCTTTCTGGCAAATTAGTGGTAAATCATTAAAGACTGAAGTTAAAAAATAATGACAGACATTTGAGTTTTAGATTTCATACCCTTCAGAAAATTCATGCTAATACAAAACCTGTTATTCTATCAACTTTTTAAGTCTGTAAGAGCAATATTTAAAAATTGTCCCTATTTGTACCACTTTCATTATGGCTTTGTCCATATTTCTTACTCTAAGAGGTTCAGAGGTATGGGAAGGTTACAGGAAAGTGCCATAATGAACAGTATTGGGGTTTGTCTGTAATTCCATTTCTGGCTGCTAGAGCATTCTGGACAGTACACTGATGTATAACAGAGAAGCTCATTTGCAATGCCACGTGTGGCAGAGAATGGATACAAGACAGCGCTATGACTGATAGCTGAGTATACTGTGTGTCAGTACAAAGAAGCAGAGCATTGCAGTGGCACAATGTACAGTGGCTAATGTGCAATGCCATGCACAGCAGAGAAGGGTTACTGGGCAGTGTAGTGGTAGAAAGAACAGCAACTGGTATCTGATTTCATGTACATTAGGAAAGGGATACAGGATTGTGCAGTGGTAGACAACAGACATGGTGTGTAATGGCACATGTATCTGTGAACTTAAAAAATAAGAATACTACTAGTTAGATGATCACAGACACTATATGATGCCTATCCATGTACACCACTATAAAGATACACATAAAACTTCTTACCACCACTTCTGAGTGCTTAACAGTGCCCACTTCCCAGATCAAATATGACAGCCCATTATAACCCTGTATAAATGTATGTCTACTCATCGGGTCATCATGGCTAGCCTTAAAGTTAGCTAAAGTAGCACTTTGTTTGATCTGTAATGGTAACTTATTCTTTAGGCTGATAATATGTATTTGTTGAATTAGGCATATACCACTCCACTGAGTCTTGTTTATTTATTGGTGCAAATTTAGATCCCTACTGTGGGTGTTTATAGAGCCACTATTTTTGCATAAGAGTCCAAACTGAAATGGGCCTTTCTTTGCTCAAAAAGAAAAACACAGGTCACTTCAGAGCATCTGGTAGGCCACTGAGTATAAGAATTGTGCTAAGTGAGACACTGGATGGATTTAAGACCTTTAATTTTCTTAAGTTAGAAATTTCTGGTGCATTTCCAATTGACAGATATACTTGAATTTGAACATACTAAAGGGGACACTGTCTTCAGTGATGGATTTGATAAGGGAAGAATACACTAGTAAGATGACATATTTGGATCTTGAGGATATTATTTTGGAAAATAACTGGGCCATATAGAAGGACTTTCTGGTGATGGTGAAAATAGGATTACTGAATGACAGAGAGCTGTCCACATGTCAAGTCTATTATGACTGTCTCTGTCTGAAGAGGACTACTATTTGCAACATATGAAATAGGAGAAGCTTTTTTGACAGATGCCAGTATGCTGTATTAAATGATAACCATTTGAAATGTCAGGAACCACTACAGTCAGTGCCTAAAAAACAAAGCAGAAAAGCAGAGAACATATATATCTTGATAGTGTGGCATGCAACAATGAGGTGTCTTCATTCAAAACAATTGTTACACTGTAAGCTGCCAGTGACTCAGACAGCATAAGATTTTGAATGGGGTCTGTGATACAAACCCATGACATATGCTTTACAATACTGTTATGCAGATAGTCTGACAGGAGAATATAATGTCCATGGTCCATTATTTGTATGTTTGCCTAACACAATTAAGTTAAGCTCAAGAGTATCTGAGGTTTATGTACAACTAAGGTGTTGTTTGCATATCTCACAAATAACAGCTGTTTCCTAACAATATATAGCAAGAGAACAAGCAGTGAAAAAAATAATTGCTATATGCAAATGAGTTGAGCAAACTAACATGGATAATGGCTGACATCACAACAGCAGAGAATTAGAATGCAGTACAATACCTCAGAATAACTTGACAATTGTAAACATGGTAAAGGCATGTGATATCTACTAATTTATTTTATTCCACACAGTGTTTATTGTTAAGCACTGTGTAACTTATTTTTAGTTATTCTTATCTATGTATGTTATCAATTCAAACACTGTAATCCATCCATTCATTGACATGCTGATCAGTAAATACTTAACAAGCAAATAGGAAATAATAAAAGGATTGGGTTTGTGAACAGTTACAGAAAAACATTGGCAATTTTAGGTTAAACAATTGTGAATAACATTGAAATGAAGTAGATGCTACAAACGGAGCCAGATCAAGGTCAAATGGGGCCCTAAGCAGGGTAATAAATCGGGCCCTTCCAGAGCAGCCCAATTCCAGCCATTCCAGTGTTCTACTACCTGGCTATCTCTCCAGTTACAAAAAACATTGATCAAACCTGTCAGTGTGCATACAGCTTTCCTATTTACTTCTTCAATGATTAAAGATATTGAAACAGAAAAACACAAACACCAATAGCCATTTGCTAAACAAACAATACAGTATGACAGTGAAAACAGACAGCATGAGCAATAAACTTCTCTGTCCTTAAAACTCACATTCATTGAAATGGCATAATACCCACATTCAAAGAAAATGCATCTGGGCAGTGGAGGATTAAGTTTACCTTTGGGCTGTTTTCAAACTATAGGCTCCTTGCACACATTTTTAGGGCCACACATAAATGTCTGTGTTCTTTGATTCAGCTTTTCTGATTGTATTAAATTTTATTCCTTGTATAATACAGCACCGCCGTAAGCAATGAAACAAAGGTATGAGTTAATAATGACAAGACTACCCATTTCATCTGTCATTACAATCCACCAATATCAGTCAATAAGCACAATATCTGCAATAGAAAAAGTCATCTTAATAATTCTACATTAAAGAGAGATGTAACCAACGAAGAGGTTGCTACTGGCAAACACTTCACATTTCAGTACACCAAAAAAATATAGCCAAATGTCTCAAAAACTTGTAAGCAATAATAAAAATAAAAAAGTGAGCCACCAAGCCAGTATTTGCATGTTTTATGCAAATACTGCCTCGATGGCTCACTTTTTTATTTTTGTTATTATTGTTATTGTTTACAGATTTACATTTCAGTGTTTCATCTGCAAATTCAGTGCCTGCTGCCCTTGAAAATTGAATTGCCTATGTAACAAAAAAAAATTGGTAAGCAGGTAATATTGCAATAAGGAATGACTGGCAAACCAACAAGTTCATAGGTACAAGGCATCTCATACAAAGGAGAATATACTTAGGAATACAGAACCCCTATCCCCCCTTAAAATGCACCAAATAATTAATAATTGAAAGGGTACTGCAATACCAGCACTCCATCTACATGGTGTGGAAGTAGAATCCAAAGTCTTCTGCAGCAAAGACAATTATGCTACTAACACTGCATTCAAATTCTTCAGCACAAACATTGACTGCCATTTGCTAAACAAGATGGTCAATTTATATTCCCTTGAAACTCATAGTTCCATGAAAATACACTGAAAATTTACAGAAACTCACACTCACAATTCTGTCAGCAATCTGCTAGTTGGTTTAGAGGATTCAAGCTCTTGTCTCCACTGAAGCTCACAATTCCTTCAGCAGTCTGGTAGTAGGTGTAGAGGATCTCCTATAACCAAGTTACAGGCTCAAGACTAATCAAATTAATTAACTAATCTACCTCCCATCCAACTAGGGCATTATATACCATACCCACATACCTCTCAGCCTCTTAGCATGAGAAATCTGGACAAAGCCTTAAATAATGGGGGACAAAAGCCCAAAAATAGGGATAGATTTTAAATATTTCTCTAATAGACTTAGAATGTTCTTTTGTACCTCCATTAATACAACCTATTGAATGCTTTATGAGAACATGTGAGCGTGATTTCTACCATTACTATGATTATGACAAAAATAAGGGTAATTTTGTGAATCTGAGTCATATAGAAAAGCATTGTTTAGATGGTCTCTGCAGTGATGCAAATCTGGTGTTTAAACCAGCTGATAAGGGAGGGGGAATTGTTGCCATAGACACATGTCTTTATCAACAACTAATGTTAAACATGTTAAATAATGACAAGGCATATAAAGTAATAGAGAAATCAAAAGTCATCTCCATAGTAAAATATGTACATGACACTTTTTATGACTTACTGATGACAAGATCTATAGAAAAGTCACTTTATGATTTCCTAATGATAGAATCACCTCTTATACCCTTAATCAAGGGATTGCCTTAGTTGCATAAGAATGAATATCCCCCCCCACTACGTCCTATAGTGTCAGGTGACCATTGGGTCACAGAGAATGCCTCCCTATATATACAATCGAAACTTGGAACAATAGTGAAAGGAATATCTACGATATTAAAGGATTCTTATGAGCTTCTAGATGACCTTAAACTAAATCTAGTGAGAAATAACATCAATGCTGATACTCTACTAGTCACGTTAGACATAGAAAGTCTGTTCACAAGTATTCCTAATGACTATGGTCTAGATGCAGTAAGGCTCCACTTAACTGAGTTAGGAACAATGGACAACAATGAGATTATGAACATCTGCTGTATGTTGGACTTAGTCCTAAATAATAATATTTTTTTGTTTGACCACACGGTGTATGCGCAAACATGGGGAGTAGCCATGGGCACTCCCGATATGCCAATTTGGTGGTCTATAGATGGGAGAAAGAGAACATTTTTAGTGACCCTAGGTTTAGCAATGTGATTCTATATAGACGGTTCGTGGATGATGTCCTGTTGCTTTGGAATGGTGATATAGATACGTTGAAGGATTTCATTTGCTTTATGAACACTACTACCTCATTCTTTAGATTCACCTATGAGTATTCTCTAGTGAGTGCTAACTTTTTGGATGTCACCCTCATTAAAAGAAATAACAATGATTTAGTCACTACTTTATACAGGAAACCCTGTTGGAGGAATAGTATCCTTCACTATGACAGCTTACATCCACGTCACATATTTCGCAATATTGTGAAGGGTCAGATGAGTAGGATATTGAGAATATGTAGTGATGAGTTGGATGCTTTACAATTGATTGAATGTCAAAAACAGCACTTTATAGATAGAGGATATCCTATGAAACTGGTCAATGATGTGACTGAGTCCTTATTAGAGAACTCAACATCTTGGAAAGAATCAGGTCAAGCCCTACATAAAAGAAAGAATAATAAGAGTATTATGCATGATATCAAATATACTAGTGATGTAGAGCACCTAACCAGGATTGTTAGAGAGAACTGGAAAGTTTTACTCTCAGATCCAACACTCTCGCAATTGATTGGGGAAAAACCTGTTTTTAGGTTCAATAATTGCATGAATTTAAAAAGGTTGCTCTGCAAAGAAAAATTAGACACTGTGTCGGTTGATATAAGAGCTCATATAAAAACAGGCACGTATGCATGTGGCAAATGCTCACTATGTAAGTATATAAATAAGATACAAGATCTCAAGATTCCAGGTATTAATATTATTTTTAAACCTACTTTCTATGCAACATGTAACACGCAGAATGTAATTTACCTTGCTACCTGTAACCAATGCAACAGTTATTATGTGGGCATGACATCACAAAGACTCAGAGATCGGGTCTATAATCATGTCTATGACATAAAAAAGAACAGTCCCACTAATGCTTTGGCCATGCATTGCTGTTCCAGACCTCAGCATAGCTTTGGTTTTCAGGTCTTGCAAGTTGTAAACCTTAACAGGAGAGAAGGTGACCATATGAGCACGTTAGAAATGTTTGAGTTAAGGTGGATTCTAAGATTAAAGGCGCACATACCACCTGGGCTCAATACTATAGTTAATATTTGCCCTGCTATTTTAGGATCCTCATGACATGAAAATCATCTATAATACTCATAGCTGACTATTCCTGGTTTATTATATACTCTGCTAAATTAATTATATTATGAATTTCAAGCTTGGGTTCACATATAGTTTCATTGATATAAGTCGCAGTATGGACATCTTGGATAATAATTTTTTTTAGTATGTTTGTCAATGAAGTATGCCCATGTTGAGACTTAGTATGTAATAAAAGTTTAGACTTATATCTGAAAACAGGTCCAAATACATATTAGTCAATGCAAGTTTTACAAATTTGCATTTGATAAATATGGGCCTTATATGAACCATGCTTTATATTTATTACACTTTAAATGTTGAGATTTAGCATATAACAAAAGCTTGGACCTATATTTGAAAACAGGTCCAATTATACACTAATCAATGCAAGTTTTATAACCTTGCATTTGATAAATATGGGCCTTATATGGACTATGCTTTATATTCATTACACTTTAAACAATTTGATTAATATTTATTAAATAATTGAACTACCCGTCTCTAATAGGAAACGCATAGCATAAAATAGTAACTGAATAGCATTGCCACAATGCAAGAGCTATGAAATGCGTATGCAATAAGAGCATCGCTTGTGGCATCCTGGTCTAGCATTGTTATAATGGCTGGCAGGAAATTCTTGGATCATATAAAATATACTTTATAGTTGCCTTTGATCGAATTATAGATCCAGGGCTCTTGAGAATGACACTTTATAGGATGTTATATCTGCTTGATAGTAGAATCTTTCCAGTTTGTTTTTAGTTACGGACTGAAGGGATGATATGTTTAACTAAATTATACATCATTAGCTTTATGCTATTATAGAGAATTGTTCTAATGGATATAGTTCTTGAAATGACGACGAAACACAAAAATAAATGTATCTTTATGAATTTGATTTGATACATTAAAGCTGAGTTGCTTAAAGGAACATAGCCTAATTAGATGTAGGATTTGAAAATAATATTGTGCAGGATGTTTTACCTTCTAGCTGATAGAAAAATGTTTCTAGCCTGTTTTGTTTCAGACTGGAGGAAAGATATGTAAAACTGAATTATACATTATCAGCATAGCATTGCTATATAGTATTGCCTAATGGCCACAGTTCTTTGGAATAACAACGAACTATAAAGACAAATGTTCGTTTACTGAATCTGGTTTGGTACATCAAGGTTGGGCTGCTTAAAGGGATACCGCCCAAATATAGGCATTAGTTGAGAACTAAAAACAGTAAATGCGATTGCATTAAATATGATCTGCACTATTGATTTATATGACATTGTATAACTAGAAGATACACATGTTTTAATTCTTTAAGATGAAGTACATTTGCATTTTATTATTGTATGTATTTATGCTAGTGTTATACTGGCAGTCGTTTTAATTGCATAGTTTGCTTATTAACTAATTGGATGATTGATGATGTTCTTGTATATAAATGGTGAGATTTTAGTGAAGATTGTAACCTGATGAACCGCACTTGTGTGCGTGAAAGCGCTCGTTTTTACCAATAAATAAGATTTATACTTTGTTTTCGTGGTGGTTTCAAGCAGTATTTGGTCTTCAGACTTAGAAAGTTATTAGAATAACAGGGTTTGGGTAAACAGTATGTACATACTTTCATAAGATTGTTAATAATTGTGTAAATGATTATTGCTTTGTTTTAAAATCAAATAAAAAGTAAAAAAAGAACAGGAGTTGCCTTAGCATGCATTTTTTGAAGGATATGAAGTCTGAAACTTGTATGTCATTATTTAGTGATTTCAATCCTCTGGTAATTCCCCAAAAAACAAAATTTTATGAGGAATTGGCCAAATATATGAGGCAAAAATCTGTTCAGTTGAGAGGTATGTTAAACACACAAACACACACCTACCTTCTCTCTACTCAAACATATAAACATACCTACTCACACACACATATGCATAAACCCACCTTCCTTATCATACAGCAATAACACACACACACACACACACACACTATTTCTCATATGAACAGAATGGCTAGTTTAAATTACATACACACACGCACGCACACCCACACACACTTTATCTCTAGTTTAAATTATTTACATACACACAGTCTCTCATATAGAAACAGAACAGCTAGCTTAAATTACATGCACTCACAATACACTCATATATGTACACCTACACTTTCTCTCTAGTTTTAAGTACTTACGCACATACACTTTCTCTCTACTTTAAAGTACTTACAGATATCTTACCTTAATAGCCTGGCTAATAAAAACAGCTTAGCCTGTATTAAGCAATGAATTTTCTTCACATAACAGAAACCAGAATGTCATAAATATAGCTAGTGGGAACAAACCCACAATTTATGTGATCATCTTACTTTAGATTTGAATATCATATTTAATAACGTATGCATCATTTTGCATCCTTATAACAACAAAATCTGACACACATTATATAGACCAATCAGACCGTAATAGGAGATAAAACATTCACATGTGAATGAACTTACTTTATCCGACACAAGTTAAATTCCTACATCTACTTACTTGTGTACAAATCTGATCAAAACATGACACTGCCCTGTGCATACAGGCAAAACAAAATACAATCTGGAAATTAGCAAGTGACCCCACTAACCCAGAAGTGCTCTCATTTCATAATAACAATTAGTTATGGAAAACAATTTACCAGAACTTATGAAAAATATATGTAATCTGTCATGACTACAATTAGACACTAAGATGCAAAATTATGGTAATATAAACACTGAAAATGTACTGTACAAGAATGGGTTGGGTTTTGCTTTTCCTTGGAAACCTTTTTCAAATATAATGCACATGCATTTAGAGATTCAAGTTTTGCCACTAAACATTTATACGGTCCAACTATTGTGCAACTGAAAGTATTTTATTTCTGAGAGCTGATGTTTACATTAATCACCATTTCATTTATTTGGAAATGCTGATTTTATAGTTCAATCATCATTCTGTTGCCCCGCCCATCTAACATAAAAAATGTAAAGCTCTAATAATGTTTCTTCTATATACTTAAAAAGTGTGAACTGCGTTTTCAGTAATAATAATAAAGAGGCTTTTAGTGGACCATTCCCATCTTAAGCTAAACATACAGAGTAAAGGTGTGTTGTGTTGCAAATGTGAAACAGTTCCAGATGTTCTGGACATATTTCTCAATCTATGAAAGCAATAATTCTGGACAGGCAAAAGTAATAGGGGACAAAGGCCAAAAACCAGGCACAGATTTTAAATGTTGTGCTTATAAACTTGGACAGTTGTTTCATATTACAATGCAAGGTTTTGGATTAGACTGCATTTTTTCAGAAGGATATGAAGTCTGAAACTCAAATGTACATTATTGTTTAGTTATTTTAGTCCTCAATGATTATGCTATAAAAAACATACACATTTTATAACAGACGGCTCAAATATATGAGACCAAAATGTGCACATTCTCCAATAATCTAGACCATTGGCAGGTATGGTTCGGGACTTGAAGAATCACAACGTTTTTGAGAAATACTCAAAAAAACAGAAAAGCAGCTCTTACAGTATAAAGTGTATGCTCTGCAGTTTGTCATCCCATGTCTCCAATGAATTATGTCAATCTGAAATTAACAAACTAAAATAAACAGGTAAGTTTGCCATCGATATGTACTTGACAGACTTGCAGTGAATTGTAGAGAAAATACATTTCAGGTTCCACTGTTAAGTCCCACTGCCAAAGCCCTTCATAAATGGCATTCCTGTCTTCCAAATTTACCCATTTGATTTACAGTGTGAACTGTGTTTCACTTTCTGAAACAATTTACAGAGCATGCTGCTTCTGCTCCTGAATGTCAAAAAAAAAAAAAAACAACTCCAGTCCTGGGGAAAGTGTGTCAAGTGAGACAGGACTTGGGATGGGGGACTGATGGCAACTTCTTCATGTTATCTTACTAAAAATGTAACATGACCTAAAACGCAAATGAGATGCACCCCTCAAATATGAATGACTTCCCCCTGCATGCCCACCTCACCTTATATATATATATATATATATATATATATATATATATATATATATGTATGTATATATATATATTATAAAAGCACACTTACCTTCTTTCTTAATGGAATGGATAGTTAAAATTCCATGCACAAGTGTGGAACGTGTTCATTTCTGTGGTGGCATATGTTTGGGGCATGCATGGTTTTCTCTAAAGTAGAAGACTCCACCACCATAGTGTTAAAAAGCTTTTATTAAAATAAATGTTTAACCATCCTGGCCAGAGTAGGCCCCTCCACAGCCACGGGGCCCTAGGTGACTGCCTATGCCACTTACTGCTGGATCGGGCACCGGCTACAAATAATCTGCCAAACTCATGATACATGTTGAAACAGCAGACACCCATTCAGCAATAGAACAGGCAAGCTATGCACAACATGACAGTAAGTGAGCACAACTGATAGACATACAAGCCTTCACTTGCTTTTCCAAAAAGGTTAACAACACAACAACTTATATGTGAAACAGTCCAGGTAAAAGCACTATGACAGTCACACAGATATGCCTGTCATTTAGGGTGTTTAGAAAGAAAATATTTTCTTAAACATATCCTACTTACAACTCCAGAATAAATTTTACATCTATAGTGTTTTTCACATGAAATCACTGATTATTACAGTTACCTTGCAGTTGTATTATGGGTAGTCATGTATTAATATTAGCCTGCTGATTCTGCAAGCAAAAGCAGCTTTTAACAATGTTATGCTTGCTTTTTGGGAAATTAATGTTTACAGTTAGAACACGCACCTTTTTCCTTCCACTGCCCACTAGCCTGTGCATCTGCTCAATGCACATAGATCGTTTCCTAGTTCTGTCCTCATCACCTGTAAAAATGAAAAAAAATAAGTCTTACTGGCATGGAAGGATTTTGTCAGGTGAATATATATATATATTGTTTTCTATGTAAAAATTAACAGTGAAAAATTCTGAGCATGACATGACATAGACAGTTCACATTTTGCACATTCAGTTATTTCTGTGTCACTGTCAATAATTCACCCACCAGGAGTAATCTATACAAACTGAATGAAAGACAGCTTCAAGCCTACAACTCTCTTCTAAGTTTGCACGCCAGCCTTGACACCTACCTACCTAGCTAAAGCATCTTGGCTGTGATTACATGGATTTATGTAAGTTAAATAATTGAACTGTACATGGAATTCTGATTATAAATATCAGTACTAGTAAAATTAAAGGCCAACTTCATATGTGTGCTGTGCATTTGAAATAAAACATCATACAATCTTGATTGCATCTCATCACACTGGTCATGGCACTAACCAAAAGCCGTAATAATGCAGAGTTCAAAGTCTCAGGCATTGCAATAGAACCTGTATATGCACTTAACAGACATATATAGACAGAATAACATATTACTCACTGTTGGAACATACGTCATCATTTCATTTATGTAAGAGGTCAGTCAATGTTAAAATATAATTGATTATATTATGCCATTAGGGATGTACAGCTAAAATGTATATGTACTGGGAATGAGATACACATTCAACCATAGTGACAGAACTGTGAATGTTTCCAGAATCTTTGCAGATAACAAATATATTCATAGTCATCCAAGAAGAAAGTGTTATAGGTATCATTGCATGTCTTTCATACCTGATGTTTACAACAGGTATACTGCATAACTAAATAAGCAAGTATCTGCCATATCTGCTCTTTATTAGTCATTACTGAAATATGAAAATAACATCAATGATTTGAACCCACATTCATCCCTGAGACATTCATATTGGACAATTGCTTAATGGGTTAAGCTAAGTAACAGAAAATCACCCCCCATCATACTGAATTACTAAGGGATGCTTATAGAATCTAGCAGATAATGCAGACATGTGTAGTCAGGTACCTATCGATTATCAAAATTTCAAAACTTTGAAAGTCATGTGGTCGGGGACCATATGATCGAAGTTTTGAAACATCAGATTTTTGAATGTAGATCATGTTACAGCACTGTGTGGGAAATTTACCCTTTTCTGCAATGTAGTGCAATCTCACAGTTGGTATATTAAATTAGCAGGGGGTGGGGGGGGTTGCCTCCTGCAAAAACGTTAGAAATGGAATGCTTTTGTTTTTTATTTAGTTATGTTTTTTTAAATGTTTGAAGTTCCAAAACTTTGATCATATGGTCTTGGCCATATGAATTTCGAATTTTCGGTACTTTGATAATCTGACATAGATCGGTGTAGTCATCTGAGGACTAAGAGCTATAGGTGTTAATGTACCACACAATTACTAGATATGAAAAAAGATATACTGTATATCTGAGCAATTGCCTGATATATCTGCTCAAATGCATAATTATCAAAATGAAATACAAATACCCCATAGTGGGATTCAAACCCAGATGTATCCTTAAGGCTCTACATTGACATAGAGCTTAACAGTTTGAGCTAAGAGACAGCACAATGCCTTACAGTATACAGCCTTATTTCATTAGTATAATGATGTATTCCATCCAATAGCAGTAGTATGTTTCAGTATTTAACTGTTTTATAAAACAGAGACTAATAGTCTGTATTACACAGCTTTCAGAAATACACAAATATACTGTGTGATACTTCTTGAACCCTTATGGATAATGGAGAAATGAATAGTCACCCGAGGCCTCAGCACCTTAGGCATCAGTGAAACAAAGCTATTCTATATATTTAGTAAAGATGTACTTTATACTTGCCAAGCAAATAGAGGATTTAAATTGCTTTTGTTCAAAATCAACTACATAAACAGCAATATCTACACAATGACTTACAATGAACTTTGAACCCAAACATAGGAGATCACACTAACTGGGCCTCGCTGTTTAATTAGTTGAACTAACTGACATAACTGTGCATTCCTGACTGTAACTGGAATATTTATGGGCTAGCAGCTGCTTGCATATAACGCAAAGTATATTAGTATTACTTTTTATCAGTACAGATATGCATGAAATCAAACACACTATAGCTATGAAATACATTTGTTATGATTTAAGTGTTGAGGTGTGTATTATAAAATTTACTGTAGGCATCTGCAAGCTGGTGTCAGACATCTGTGACCTTCCAGCAAAGATCCTCATCGTCCCTTCGATGCAGTTAATTATATCAGTGACAAACTTGCACGCAAGTCTGGAAAATCCCTGTCCAATGGTGGTCTTCCATTGTAATCTGGTTCCAAATCTCTATAAACATAAAGTTCCTTAGGCATGCTCACATCCTCTGCTCATGTCCTGCATAGACTGTGACCAA
Source organism: Protopterus annectens (assembly GCF_019279795.1). Classification (NCBI taxonomy): domain Eukaryota; kingdom Metazoa; phylum Chordata; order Ceratodontiformes; family Protopteridae; genus Protopterus; species Protopterus annectens. Next base: position 159,413,750 of record NC_056749.1, read on the forward strand.
CTGGGTGGTCTCTTCCTCAATTCAGCTCAGCACTCAGACATGCCAAAGCCTCTTCTCTGTTTTATCCTTGAAGCAAGAACTTTGTCAAAAAAAAAAGCCTTCAGATAAATGCTGAGGTTCTATTCCATTCGCAGGTAGCAATGGTATGACCAGTAAATGTATCCAAATCACACGGCTGAAGTCTCTGTGGACAGATAAGAAATAAATAAAAAAGAGAAAACACTGCAGGGATAAAGTGCCTCCAAACAAAACACTTTGTGAAGAAACTTATAAAGAAATGGTAGGTACCCCTCGACAATCGAAGCAAACCTCTTAAAGTCAGTTAAAAAATGTACTTCTTTATTCCAACAAAAAAGTAAGCTTACTTTTTTGTTGGAATAAAGAAGTACATTTTTTAACTGACTTTAAGAGGTTTGCTTCAATTGTCGTGGGGTACCTACCATTTCTTTATAAGTTTCTAGATAAGAAATAAAAATGAGGTTTGGACTGAAATGACAAGCATGACCAATGCTCTAGATGGTCACAATTGATCCCATAAAGCTTGTCACTGACATTGCTCAGACATGATCCTTCATGCAGCTAACTGAATATGCCACTATGAGAGGTCAAGGAATGCCATGGGAGGTAGGCCACCATTAACTCCCCAAACAAAATCATAGTGTTCTGGCATCACATCATATCACCAGTCATGATCACTGTATACCCAGTGGAGGTACTGAAGCTGGTGTTCCAGGCCATACATGTAAATCGTACATTTCAAACCACTGCGGCATATACACTACCTCAATCTTTAAAAGAATGCCCAAATTATTAATGTACTGTCATATTATTTTGCTCAGCAGCACAATGTTGTCACACACAGGACGAGGATTCCCAACACAACTGTTATTTCATATTGTGTTAATGTATTACATATCTAAGACTTCAAGTAAAATGTGTGATGTTTGTCTTTAACTGAATAGGTCCATCAACATCTGCACAGCAGTGACCCATGTCATGTGTCTGTATATTCTATTATTGTGATCCATAGCTTTCTGTACCTGTAATACTTGTCATAATGACTGATTATGCTCCCATGCTGATTTGTTTATGCATTGTAAATTACAGACACATCATCACAAGACACGCCCCATGCAGATGCGTTAACAGACAGACCATGTATGGTTGGCCACCTTGTTATAGAACTGTGATATATGCTATTCATTATGCTTTTTTCCATACTCAGAGACATATGGACAACATGTTCATCGTTTGACATGCAAGTGTCTCCACATCATGTCAGTCTGAACTACAGTTGTCATGTACCTTTACATGCATTCCCTCATGTCGGTGTTTGTGTGTCTTGTCATACTACAGCATCTGCGTTATGACAGATGATATGCTCTCCAAACAGGGATGACATAAATAAGACATTCCATATGTTAAATACATGTCAGTATTGATGATCATATCTGTACAATTCATGACTACTGTGTTCTTCTTCATCTGTCTAGGACAACTGCAATCTTCACATCAGCATCAGCCAAATGCATCACTGCCTGCCACCTCAAGTAGCCTGTCCACTGACCCTGAGTTGGGATGTGATGGGTCTCACTGTGACAATACAGCCCATGAAACTCAGGCTGCAGATTTGAGTTTATTGTCCAGCCCAGAAAGGTATAATCATGTGAATCATGCAGCAACATCAGATATTAAAGATGATGTGGATGGACATTCTGATGACATGGTGACAGCAGCTGCCAGACATGATGATGTCCATGAACCAGTGTCCCATGCAGAGTCAGGTGATGAGGGTGACTCTTCCCCACAGCTGAGAGGTACTGAGAGGTACTGCCCATTGCAGGACATTTGAGTGTGTTGCATTGATGTGTGTCAGATGGTGTCCACCTACTATTACAGGTGAATGAATGTTCCCAGCGGTGTCATGTATCTGACCCTCATACACTTACTCATGCAATTCATTGTTTTGCACAATGGCTTCATGTGTTCCATGAAGGTCAGAAGCACAGAAATGGTGAGATCATAGCTTCATTGACTGCACACCATGTTTAACAGACATGATCTTCCTTTGACAAAAGCAAACTGTGTCAGATCAAGGGTTTGGAGATCACCTCTATCTGTATTTATAAGGTTCATGAAGCTCCATTCCATGGCCTTACAGATAAGGTTAGCTAAGCTTATAGGTTTGTAGTTCCCAGGGTCTATTGTTGTACCCCCTTTATAAAGGGGGGTGACAGTTGCCATTTTCCATTCAGCAGGGACAAAACCAGTAGTCAGGCTATGGTTGAAGAGAGGACCTAATGGAATTCCTAACTCATACTTTAGACCATTCAAACCTGGGATGTCATTCGGTCCCATAGATACTGTGTTTCTGGCATTGGAGAGAGCATTAATGACTTGCTCTTTAGAGATGCAAGGTGGGGAGAGATATAGAGGGAATGCATGAGGAATGTTTGGAGGGGACTGGGGGGGTGAAATTTTTGTCAAACCTGTCAGCTAATATGTTAGCTCTTTTCACAGAATCAGTGTGTGTGATGCCATCCACAGCTAGTTCAGCACACATCTGTGTGCTACCTTTTAGGTTACGGATATAGCTGAATAATGCCTTATGGTTATCCTTAGCTATGGTTGCTTAATTTTTTTGAAGTTGTCTTGTTTGTTCAAGCAGAGGAGGGTGTTCGTCTAGTGATGGGACCTTTCTTTTTTATTTTTAGACAGCAACCCCTTCCTCTTGTTGCATAACCTATTAATGCTAGACGTCCACCAAGGAAACCTGTTCTTTTTTTTTCTGGAGGATCTTGTTTTGATTATATCAGGTACAGCTGTGTCAATACATTTGTGTATACCTTAGTATAGTTGTCAATGCCATTTGTGGGAACAGGAGCTTGGAAATTATTTATTCCATCCCTTGGGGGATATAATTAGCTTTGATGAATTTTTTATCCTGATTTTACGTGAGGGGTTCAGGTGTTATAGTTACTTCAAATGACTGATTTGTGATCATATTTAATTAGTGTGGGTCCTATATTAGTGGTGTTGCAATTGTCACTCATGTTAGTGAGGACCAGGTCGAGAATATTTGAACCCCTTGTGGGGCAGCATACTATTTGTTCTGGGGCATTGGTGTTAAACTCCAGCAACCTTTGTGCAAGCATGTTGGTACTCATATACGTTTTCCAGTCAATAGAGGGATAGTTAAAATCACCCATGACTACAGTGTCTGGTTGTAATTTGATTTACTCAAGTAGGTCCAGATAAGCAACATGGGTATATCCTGGTTCATTGAAGGAGATCTGTAGGTCCAAATAAGCAGCATGGGTATCCTGGTTCATTGAAGGAGATCTGTAGGTCCAAATAAGCAGCATGGGTATCCTGGTTCATTGAAGGAGATCTGTAGGTCCAAATAAGCAGCATGGGTATCCTGGTTCATTGAAGGAGATCTGTAGGTCCAAATAAGCAGCATGGGTATCCTGGTTCATTGAAGGAGATCTGTAGGTCCAAATAAGCAGCATGGGTGTCCTGGTTCATTGAAGTAGACCTGTATGGCCAAATAAGCAGCATGGGTATCCTGGTTCATTGAAGGAGATCTGTAGGTCCAAATAAGCAGCATGGGTATCCTGGTTCATTGAAGGAGATCTGTAGGTCCAAATAAGCAGCATGGGTATCCTGGTTCATTGAAGGAGATCTGTAGGTCCAAATAAGCAGCATGGGTATCCTGGTTCATTGAAGGAGATCTGTAGGTCCAAATAAGCAGCATGGGTATCCTGGTTCATTGAAGGAGATCTGTAGGTCCAAATAAGCAGCATGGGTATCCTGGTTCATTGAAGGAGATCTGTAGGTCCAAATAAGCAGCATGGGTGTCCTGGTTCATTGAAGGAGATCTGTAGGTCCAAATAAGCAGCATGGGTATCCTGGTTCATTGAAGGAGATCTGTAGGTCCAAATAAGCAGCATGGGTGTCCTGGTTCATTGAAGGAGATCTGTAGGTCCAAATAAGCAGCATGGGTATCCTGGTTCATTGAAGGAGATCTGTAGGTCCAAATAAGCAGCATGGGTATCCTGGTTCATTGAAGGAGATCTGTAGGTCCAAATAAGCAGCATGGGTATCCTGGTTCATTGAAGGAGATCTGTAGGTCCAAATAAGCAGCATGGGGATCCTGGTTCATTGAGGGAGATCTGTAGGTCCAAATAGGCAGCATGGGTGTCCTGGTTCATTGAAGGAGATCTGTAGGTCCAAATAAGCAGCATGGGTGTCCTGGTTCATTGAAGGAGATCTGTAGGTCCAAATAAGCAGCATGGTAAGCAGCATGGGTATCCTGGTTCATTGAAAAGAGATCTGTAGGTCCATATAAGCAGCATGGGTATCCTGGTTCATTGAAGGAGATATGTAGGTCCAAATAAGCAGCATTGGTGTCTTGGTTCATTGAAGGAGATCTGTAGATCCAAATAAGCAGCATGGGTATCCTGGTTCATTGAAGGAGATTTGTAGGTCCAAATAAGCAGCATGGGTATCCTGGTTCATTGAAGGAGCCCATAGCTAACGATGATTTGAATGGGAGTCTTAGCCACAGTTAGTTGAACATTGAGTAACTCCATGGAGCTTTCCTGTCTAATCAGTCTAGAGGTGTATTTATCTTTGATGAAGGTAGATATTTCTCCTCCTTTAGTTCTCACACATTCATTTTGCGGTCTGAAAGTGTAGAAGGCATTGTAGCTTTGCAAGGCTGGGGTACTCTCAATAGCCCTGAACCAAGTTTCTGTGACTGAACAAATGTCAACATCCTTCAGGAAGAGGAGTGCTTCCAGAGAGTGCAATTTCTAATTTAATCCCCTAGAGATTAGCAGCACAAACTTTACTTTAGTTGTCAGTGATATTTTCTCATCAGAAATGTTGTTCTTGAGGCCTTGTTTAAGAAAGGAACTATGGGGGAGGCAAGTGCCTTAGCCAGTAACTGAAAGCCTAGAGGTGACAGGTGAAGATCATTTCTGGCAAAGCAGCATGTTCCATCAACCATGTCATCCCAGGCTGACAGGAACTGGATCCCCTTAGAATTACACCAGAAACTAAGTCAATTGCTGATGTCAATAATTTTTGTTAATACTGTGGTATCATCTTAGGTGAGGGTAGAATGCTGCTCAAGGCTAGGGACATACCTGCCTGGGAAACATATTCATAGAGCTCAATCATGTCTCCCTTCAAATAGTCCAGTAAGGTACATCTCAAGTCATTCACATCAACAGGAACTATGACAAAGTCATAATGGTACTTGTAGTCGAGAGACATGAGTGCATGGTTGATATGACGAATCCTGGCACCTGATAGACAGCTGACCGTAACCTTCTCCTTGTCCAGCCTGGTGAGTTGGACATCTGGGCATCTCACAATGGAGTCAGCTATGACTAAAAAAGTTGGTTTAAATGTGCTTTGCCTTGGGGGCTTATTTGGTGAGACACTCGTACTTGTGTTTTATATGTATTGAGTGCTGTAGGTGCCATACTAAGTGCAGCATGTTTGTGTTTTGAAGGTATCTGGTGTTTGGATAGGTTTCTGGTGAGTACAGTATGTGATCTGACAACTTGTTCAATGTAACTGTTCTGTACACTAGAGAAAGGATTCCAGATCCTTAGTGTAGATGCATCTCTCACAAATTGTACTTAGGTGATTTAGGAGTAGAGTCAGTGTAAATGAGGCAATTGCTACATTGCCCCAGGATATCCATGTCAATCAGGCTGGTAGGATAAATGGAGGGACATTAACCATCCATAATGCAAGGTTAAATCCTGTTTTCACAGTGTGGAGAGAAAATGGAGGGGTGTGGTACAACTGGGTGCTCAAAACAGGGTCTATATAAATGGGGTTCTCTCTAAATGGTCTATACCATCAGGGGTTCTCTAAGTGATATGAGGCTATTGTAGATTTGGTGGTTTAGGGATTGTTTAAGGGGCAAAAGCACAGCTGATGTGTTCTCTGAGCAGCTAAGCACAATTTAATGACTTCTTGGCTGGATCATGGACAGCTACTAAGGGAAAATGTATCTACTGAAATTTTTGCATCTATAACCAGCAATGGTTACCCCCACTGCATGGTAGTGTAAAGAGATGAATGCAGTAGAGCAGTGGCTGGTCATACAACCTTTGTCAAGCTGTGTTAAAAGAAGAATAAACCTGTGGAAATTCGGGCTTATATAGCAATAGTGAGCAAACTGAATTAAACAATGTAACCAATAAAAAAAAAGCTCAAAACTGAGCCTTGTGAAGGTAACCTTCAATCAGATGAGTCCAAACCGCACTCTTCTGCCACGTGGGTGCAAGGCGGGGAGGCCCTCTCCAACAAAAGATAGCCTGGTTAACAAACAGAAGCAGGTTCAGCAGGTCTAAATCTAGTCTATGCTACAGCCAACAAGACGTGTGATGCCAAGGGATTTTCTGACATTTTTTCTGAAATGTGTGAATAGATTCATGTGTTGATGTGTATTATATGCATGATGTTAACATATGTTAGTGATGATATTGGCAACAATAATGCAACATGTGATATACTTTCATGTTTGTATGGTTGTTAATGAGATATGACTGATGTTTTCCTTACAGTTTGACTTACTGTCCACCATTCACACATGCACAGCTATGACTCTGCATGCATACCTGTGTCACTTATAGTATTTTAATATGTCCTGCACGACTAACACCAGCACTAATTGCCTTTCTATGTACCTGTTTCCATTTTAACTCACTGTTCTTACATGTATTTTCCACGGGTGACTTCCCATATCTAACTGACTCTGTACATATATGTATATATACATATGTTGCTGTATCAGCAACATTGATATATGTTGCAGGTATCTTGTGTGGTCAAGGTCACTGATGCTCTACATGCCTGCACATGTATTACATGGACCCACAACTGCAGTGGTACCATGCACAGGTGAGGCAGCAAGGTCATTGCACATCCAGCGTTTTTATGTTTGTATATGCCGATACATTCCCATACATGTTACAGACCTTTCTTTCATTTGAGTGCGCCTGTTGGACAGGTAGTGTTCTATGGTATTACTCTGTATGATGATATCCTAACTCTCTAGCAGGTAATTCAGTTGTACACACCTCCTATTTTCCACACATGTGCCACTGTGTTCCTCTTTGGTGATATACCTTCAGACAATCTTCCTGGATTGCTGTTTCCTCTCAGTGTTTGGTATGTGTTCATACTGGTATACATTAAGATTAGGCTATGTATGATGGACTCTATGGAAAACTAATGGGTCATTTCCATTAGCTGTAATCTGTACTGCTGTTCTGGGGCAACACAAGAACCTCAGTGTTTACTCTATATACGTATGTACCTGTGGCCAGTTCTGTTTCAAAAGTGTGTGTTAGATAATGCCATGTTGCCTAAGATAGGAGTTATGTCCACTTCCCCATGCCAATCCCCCTCCCCCATTTTTTCCCGATCGTCCTCTGGCACCTGTGAAATGTCATCTTTAGGCATCAGTGGTTCTTAGGGCAGGTCGCCCACACCTGCAAGTGACAAGCTGACACTTTTTACTGTTAATAGGTTTGTAGCATGGTGCACACAGTAATTATCTGTGCTACCTTTTCAGGTGTGTATATTACAGTGTACCCCTGGATGTGTCCAGATATTTGAATCTGAATTTCAGCACTCAAAGCTAATGCTCTATAATTTTTCTTGTTGGAGTATTTGATCTATTATATGCATCTTCTGCAAAGTTGGATGGAGAGCTATATAGTGCCATTAGCCACAGCTCTAGCTTATAACCAGAGTCACCTGTTGATAAGAACATGATGACACATATGCTGTCATCATGCATACTGCTGACAAGTTTGGATTCCGTTTACAGCATAACGGTGCTCCAGTCTTACCAAGTAGTAGTCCGTCAGGTATTAAACCATTGTGAAATGCAGCCATCAGACCACTTTCTCTCCAGACAGAGGCATCATATACACTTCCTAGGTTGTATTGTTATTTTGCTTGTTGTGATGCCATCTGCTGTGCACACTACCTGGCAATTAAATGATGGCCATCCCTTTCTATTTATATAAATTTCTGCTTCAAGTACAGTAGGGGTTTTGATAGGAATGTGGCTGCTCTCTACTGCATCAGAGTTGATGATGGCATAGAAATGGTGCATGATATTTCTGTACTTTATGACTGTGGCTGGAAAGTGGATGTTGATGTACATTGCTGCCAGTTACTGGGAGAGGATGTGACTGGCAGATGTCTGTGACACTCCTGCATCTCCAACATGCTGCTGAAATTTCCCCAATGCCAGTATACCTAGGCTCAGGCATACTTTGTTTCAATGGATATGGGGTTACCTCATAAGGTATATGCATTCATGTGGGGGACTGCTGTTACATGCAGCCTGCACCTGCACTCTGTTTAACTGGTACCTCTCGATTATTTCTTGATCAGAGAGCTGGCTTAGATGTAGCCTGTCTCAATGTCTAGCTGGCTGCCATCCAGAATGCATTGCCAGATCTTCCTCTATGGCTATTGATATCCCAGCCTGCTGTAATGCATTACATACCAGTTGCAAATTTTTTATTTATTTATTTATTTTTTGGTAATGGTGTGGATTCCATAGGATTCTATAACAAAGAGATTTATCTTGTGGTAATAAATGTAGCCTCTAAATTTGATTGAGAGAAATTTTTCAACTAGGAGTAACCATCGTAAACTAAGGGCATATAAATGTGGTAGATGCCCCCAGTGCCCTTTGATAGCACAAGGTAAAGTGGTGACTATAGAAGCACGTAGTAAATATATAGCTGTGACTGGTCATTCCTCATGTGAATCTATGGGTCTGGTATATATAGCCAAGTGTGGATCTTGTCCGGCTTTTTATACTGGCAAAATGGAGAAAGCTGAAGAGATGTATATATGAGCACAGTAGGGACATTCGTAACCACAATGTTAACAGTGCCCTGTACAAATACACTTTGATTTGTGACCAGGCTGTTTTTTCTTTTTATGTGTTAGAAGAAAGTCCCCGTGATGTAAGAGGTGGTCAGTGGGAGACACGAATTGAATATCGTGAGCTATATTGGCAAGTTATCCTTGAAATTTACAGGGAACCTGGACTAAATGAGAATGTTTCCCTTTTACCAGTCTTGAAGTTAAGGGCAGCTTGACTGTAATGGGTAAACTGTGTAATATTTATATAAGTTTTAAAAAACATTTTTCTTATTAGTTTAATTAAATTAATATACATTTTAGACAGTAATACTTAGAATAACAAGGTTTATGGTACAATTTTACACGTTTTTTAAATGAGAACATGACAGTTTACCTCAGTGTTATTAGCATGGAGCTGTGGGTACCTGTCAAATCTTCGAACACTCAAAATTTCGAACGTTACATGGTCGAGACCAAACGTTCGAAATTTTGAGTGCTCGAAGATAGACTTTCAATGGCACTGTACAGTGCAGATAAGGAGAATTTCCCTTTTCTGCACTGAAGTGCGGTCTTGGAGTTGGTATATTTAAGTGGGGGTAGTGTGGGGGGTGCAGGGTGGCTTTCCCCCCTGGCTACACTGTTAAAGTGTTTTTTTTTCTGTGTTTTCTTTTTTTTTTTATGTTCGAACATCCAAATGTCGAACATTTGGTCTCGACCATGTAATGTTCGACATTTTGGATGTTTGAACATTTAACATAGACCCGGAGCTGTATATGGTTTTATTTGTTTTGTCTCTTTAAATGCTTCTTAAGTTGTTAATGAGTTCTGAGTTTATTAATTACTCAGTTTAATAGAAGGTATAAATAGGGAAGGGATTTCATTTCCGGTGTTCATTTCTGAAGAAGTGTTTTGATGAAAATGTACTTAATAAACTAGTGGCACTAAATACTGAACGTGGCTGCCTTTTGTTCTTTTGGAAATACCTGTGGAATACATGTGGCTGTGTACCTGCTGGAGTTGTTTCAATCCTCGGTCTTTGGAGTGTTCCAAATATAGCCTCTACTGAATGCTTTCATAAAGTTGTT